>NC_066597.1:5368911-5682823 GCF_905475345.1 Vespula vulgaris | reverse complement strand
AACCCAGACGCAACCCAGACGCAACCCAGACGCAACCCAGACGCAACCCAGACGCAACCCAGACGCAACCCAGACGCAACCCAGACGCAACCCAGACGCAACCCAGACGCAACCCAGACGCAACCCAGACGCAACCCAGACGCAACCCAGACGCAACCCAGACGCAACCCAGACGCAACCCAGACGCAACCCAGACGCAACCCAGACGCAACCCAGACGCAACCCAGACGCAACCCAGACGCAACCCAGACGCAACCCAGACGCAACCCAGACGCAACCCAGACGCAACCCAGACGCAACCCAGACGCAACCCAGACGCAACCCAGACGCAACCCAGACGCAACCCAGACGCAACCCAGACGCAACCCAGACGCAACCCAGACGCAACCCAGACGCAACCCAGACGCAACCCAGACGCAACCCAGACGCAACCCAGACGCAACCCAGACGCAACCCAGACGCAACCCAGACGCAACCCAGACGCAACCCAGACGCAACCCAGACGCAACCCAGACGCAACCCAGACGCAACCCAGACGCAACCCAGACGCAACCCAGACGCAACCCAGACGCAACCCAGACGCAACCCAGACGCAACCCAGACGCAACCCAGACGCAACCCAGACGCAACCCAGACGCAACCCAGACGCAACCCAGACGCAACCCAGACGCAACCCAGACGCAACCCAGACGCAACCCAGACGCAACCCAGACGCAACCCAGACGCAACCCAGACGCAACCCAGACGCAACCCAGACGCAACCCAGACGCAACCCAGACGCAACCCAGACGCAACCCAGACGCAACCCAGACGCAACCCAGACGCAACCCAGACGCAACCCAGACGCAACCCAGACGCAACCCAGACGCAACCCAGACGCAACCCAGACGCAACCCAGACGCAACCCAGACGCAACCCAGACGCAACCCAGACGCAACCCAGACGCAACCCAGACGCAACCCAGACGCAACCCAGACGCAACCCAGACGCAACCCAGACGCAACCCAGACGCAACCCAGACGCAACCCAGACGCAACCCAGACGCAACCCAGACGCAACCCAGACGCAACCCAGACGCAACCCAGACGCAACCCAGACGCAACCCAGACGCAACCCAGACGCAACCCAGACGCAACCCAGACGCAACCCAGACGCAACCCAGACGCAACCCAGACGCAACCCAGACGCAACCCAGACGCAACCCAGACGCAACCCAGACGCAACCCAGACGCAACCCAGACGCAACCCAGACGCAACCCAGACGCAACCCAGACGCAACCCAGACGCAACCCAGACGCAACCCAGACGCAACCCAGACGCAACCCAGACGCAACCCAGACGCAACCCAGACGCAACCCAGACGCAACCCAGACGCAACCCAGACGCAACCCAGACGCAACCCAGACGCAACCCAGACGCAACCCAGACGCAACCCAGACGCAACCCAGACGCAACCCAGACGCAACCCAGACGCAACCCAGACGCAACCCAGACGCAACCCAGACGCAACCCAGACGCAACCCAGACGCAACCCAGACGCAACCCAGACGCAACCCAGACGCAACCCAGACGCAACCCAGACGCAACCCAGACGCAACCCAGACGCAACCCAGACGCAACCCAGACGCAACCCAGACGCAACCCAGACGCAACCCAGACGCAACCCAGACGCAACCCAGACGCAACCCAGACGCAACCCAGACGCAACCCAGACGCAACCCAGACGCAACCCAGACGCAACCCAGACGCAACCCAGACGCAACCCAGACGCAACCCAGACGCAACCCAGACGCAACCCAGACGCAACCCAGACGCAACCCAGACGCAACCCAGACGCAACCCAGACGCAACCCAGACGCAACCCAGACGCAACCCAGACGCAACCCAGACGCAACCCAGACGCAACCCAGACGCAACCCAGACGCAACCCAGACGCAACCCAGACGCAACCCAGACGCAACCCAGACGCAACCCAGACGCAACCCAGACGCAACCCAGACGCAACCCAGACGCAACCCAGACGCAACCCAGACGCAACCCAGACGCAACCCAGACGCAACCCAGACGCAACCCAGACGCAACCCAGACGCAACCCAGACGCAACCCAGACGCAACCCAGACGCAACCCAGACGCAACCCAGACGCAACCCAGACGCAACCCAGACGCAACCCAGACGCAACCCAGACGCAACCCAGACGCAACCCAGACGCAACCCAGACGCAACCCAGACGCAACCCAGACGCAACCCAGACGCAACCCAGACGCAACCCAGACGCAACCCAGACGCAACCCAGACGCAACCCAGACGCAACCCAGACGCAACCCAGACGCAACCCAGACGCAACCCAGACGCAACCCAGACGCAACCCAGACGCAACCCAGACGCAACCCAGACGCAACCCAGACGCAACCCAGACGCAACCCAGACGCAACCCAGACGCAACCCAGACGCAACCCAGACGCAACCCAGACGCAACCCAGACGCAACCCAGACGCAACCCAGACGCAACCCAGACGCAACCCAGACGCAACCCAGACGCAACCCAGACGCAACCCAGACGCAACCCAGACGCAACCCAGACGCAACCCAGACGCAACCCAGACGCAACCCAGACGCAACCCAGACGCAACCCAGACGCAACCCAGACGCAACCCAGACGCAACCCAGACGCAACCCAGACGCAACCCAGACGCAACCCAGACGCAACCCAGACGCAACCCAGACGCAACCCAGACGCAACCCAGACGCAACCCAGACGCAACCCAGACGCAACCCAGACGCAACCCAGACGCAACCCAGACGCAACCCAGACGCAACCCAGACGCAACCCAGACGCAACCCAGACGCAACCCAGACGCAACCCAGACGCAACCCAGACGCAACCCAGACGCAACCCAGACGCAACCCAGACGCAACCCAGACGCAACCCAGACGCAACCCAGACGCAACCCAGACGCAACCCAGACGCAACCCAGACGCAACCCAGACGCAACCCAGACGCAACCCAGACGCAACCCAGACGCAACCCAGACGCAACCCAGACGCAACCCAGACGCAACCCAGACGCAACCCAGACGCAACCCAGACGCAACCCAGACGCAACCCAGACGCAACCCAGACGCAACCCAGACGCAACCCAGACGCAACCCAGACGCAACCCAGACGCAACCCAGACGCAACCCAGACGCAACCCAGACGCAACCCAGACGCAACCCAGACGCAACCCAGACGCAACCCAGACGCAACCCAGACGCAACCCAGACGCAACCCAGACGCAACCCAGACGCAACCCAGACGCAACCCAGACGCAACCCAGACGCAACCCAGACGCAACCCAGACGCAACCCAGACGCAACCCAGACGCAACCCAGACGCAACCCAGACGCAACCCAGACGCAACCCAGACGCAACCCAGACGCAACCCAGACGCAACCCAGACGCAACCCAGACGCAACCCAGACGCAACCCAGACGCAACCCAGACGCAACCCAGACGCAACCCAGACGCAACCCAGACGCAACCCAGACGCAACCCAGACGCAACCCAGACGCAACCCAGACGCAACCCAGACGCAACCCAGACGCAACCCAGACGCAACCCAGACGCAACCCAGACGCAACCCAGACGCAACCCAGACGCAACCCAGACGCAACCCAGACGCAACCCAGACGCAACCCAGACGCAACCCAGACGCAACCCAGACGCAACCCAGACGCAACCCAGACGCAACCCAGACGCAACCCAGACGCAACCCAGACGCAACCCAGACGCAACCCAGACGCAACCCAGACGCAACCCAGACGCAACCCAGACGCAACCCAGACGCAACCCAGACGCAACCCAGACGCAACCCAGACGCAACCCAGACGCAACCCAGACGCAACCCAGACGCAACCCAGACGCAACCCAGACGCAACCCAGACGCAACCCAGACGCAACCCAGACGCAACCCAGACGCAACCCAGACGCAACCCAGACGCAACCCAGACGCAACCCAGACGCAACCCAGACGCAACCCAGACGCAACCCAGACGCAACCCAGACGCAACCCAGACGCAACCCAGACGCAACCCAGACGCAACCCAGACGCAACCCAGACGCAACCCAGACGCAACCCAGACGCAACCCAGACGCAACCCAGACGCAACCCAGACGCAACCCAGACGCAACCCAGACGCAACCCAGACGCAACCCAGACGCAACCCAGACGCAACCCAGACGCAACCCAGACGCAACCCAGACGCAACCCAGACGCAACCCAGACGCAACCCAGACGCAACCCAGACGCAACCCAGACGCAACCCAGACGCAACCCAGACGCAACCCAGACGCAACCCAGACGCAACCCAGACGCAACCCAGACGCAACCCAGACGCAACCCAGACGCAACCCAGACGCAACCCAGACGCAACCCAGACGCAACCCAGACGCAACCCAGACGCAACCCAGACGCAACCCAGACGCAACCCAGACGCAACCCAGACGCAACCCAGACGCAACCCAGACGCAACCCAGACGCAACCCAGACGCAACCCAGACGCAACCCAGACGCAACCCAGACGCAACCCAGACGCAACCCAGACGCAACCCAGACGCAACCCAGACGCAACCCAGACGCAACCCAGACGCAACCCAGACGCAACCCAGACGCAACCCAGACGCAACCCAGACGCAACCCAGACGCAACCCAGACGCAACCCAGACGCAACCCAGACGCAACCCAGACGCAACCCAGACGCAACCCAGACGCAACCCAGACGCAACCCAGACGCAACCCAGACGCAACCCAGACGCAACCCAGACGCAACCCAGACGCAACCCAGACGCAACCCAGACGCAACCCAGACGCAACCCAGACGCAACCCAGACGCAACCCAGACGCAACCCAGACGCAACCCAGACGCAACCCAGACGCAACCCAGACGCAACCCAGACGCAACCCAGACGCAACCCAGACGCAACCCAGACGCAACCCAGACGCAACCCAGACGCAACCCAGACGCAACCCAGACGCAACCCAGACGCAACCCAGACGCAACCCAGACGCAACCCAGACGCAACCCAGACGCAACCCAGACGCAACCCAGACGCAACCCAGACGCAACCCAGACGCAACCCAGACGCAACCCAGACGCAACCCAGACGCAACCCAGACGCAACCCAGACGCAACCCAGACGCAACCCAGACGCAACCCAGACGCAACCCAGACGCAACCCAGACGCAACCCAGACGCAACCCAGACGCAACCCAGACGCAACCCAGACGCAACCCAGACGCAACCCAGACGCAACCCAGACGCAACCCAGACGCAACCCAGACGCAACCCAGACGCAACCCAGACGCAACCCAGACGCAACCCAGACGCAACCCAGACGCAACCCAGACGCAACCCAGACGCAACCCAGACGCAACCCAGACGCAACCCAGACGCAACCCAGACGCAACCCAGACGCAACCCAGACGCAACCCAGACGCAACCCAGACGCAACCCAGACGCAACCCAGACGCAACCCAGACGCAACCCAGACGCAACCCAGACGCAACCCAGACGCAACCCAGACGCAACCCAGACGCAACCCAGACGCAACCCAGACGCAACCCAGACGCAACCCAGACGCAACCCAGACGCAACCCAGACGCAACCCAGACGCAACCCAGACGCAACCCAGACGCAACCCAGACGCAACCCAGACGCAACCCAGACGCAACCCAGACGCAACCCAGACGCAACCCAGACGCAACCCAGACGCAACCCAGACGCAACCCAGACGCAACCCAGACGCAACCCAGACGCAACCCAGACGCAACCCAGACGCAACCCAGACGACGCAACCCAGACGCAACCCAGACGCAACCCAGACGCAACCCAGACGCAACCCAGACGCAACCCAGACGCAACCCAGACGCAACCCAGACGCAACCCAGACGCAACCCAGACGCAACCCAGACGCAACCCAGACGCAACCCAGACGCAACCCAGACGCAACCCAGACGCAACCCAGACGCAACCCAGACGCAACCCAGACGCAACCCAGACGCAACCCAGACGCAACCCAGACGCAACCCAGACGCAACCCAGACGCAACCCAGACGCAACCCAGACGCAACCCAGACGCAACCCAGACGCAACCCAGACGCAACCCAGACGCAACCCAGACGCAACCCAGACGCAACCCAGACGCAACCCAGACGCAACCCAGACGCAACCCAGACGCAACCCAGACGCAACCCAGACGCAACCCAGACGCAACCCAGACGCAACCCAGACGCAACCCAGACGCAACCCAGACGCAACCCAGACGCAACCCAGACGCAACCCAGACGCAACCCAGACGCAACCCAGACGCAACCCAGACGCAACCCAGACGCAACCCAGACGCAACCCAGACGCAACCCAGACGCAACCCAGACGCAACCCAGACGCAACCCAGACGCAACCCAGACGCAACCCAGACGCAACCCAGACGCAACCCAGACGCAACCCAGACGCAACCCAGACGCAACCCAGACGCAACCCAGACGCAACCCAGACGCAACCCAGACGCAACCCAGACGCAACCCAGACGCAACCCAGACGCAACCCAGACGCAACCCAGACGCAACCCAGACGCAACCCAGACGCAACCCAGACGCAACCCAGACGCAACCCAGACGCAACCCAGACGCAACCCAGACGCAACCCAGACGCAACCCAGACGCAACCCAGACGCAACCCAGACGCAACCCAGACGCAACCCAGACGCAACCCAGACGCAACCCAGACGCAACCCAGACGCAACCCAGACGCAACCCAGACGCAACCCAGACGCAACCCAGACGCAACCCAGACGCAACCCAGACGCAACCCAGACGCAACCCAGACGCAACCCAGACGCAACCCAGACGCAACCCAGACGCAACCCAGACGCAACCCAGACGCAACCCAGACGCAACCCAGACGCAACCCAGACGCAACCCAGACGCAACCCAGACGCAACCCAGACGCAACCCAGACGCAACCCAGACGCAACCCAGACGCAACCCAGACGCAACCCAGACGCAACCCAGACGCAACCCAGACGCAACCCAGACGCAACCCAGACGCAACCCAGACGCAACCCAGACGCAACCCAGACGCAACCCAGACGCAACCCAGACGCAACCCAGACGCAACCCAGACGCAACCCAGACGCAACCCAGACGCAACCCAGACGCAACCCAGACGCAACCCAGACGCAACCCAGACGCAACCCAGACGCAACCCAGACGCAACCCAGACGCAACCCAGACGCAACCCAGACGCAACCCAGACGCAACCCAGACGCAACCCAGACGCAACCCAGACGCAACCCAGACGCAACCCAGACGCAACCCAGACGCAACCCAGACGCAACCCAGACGCAACCCAGACGCAACCCAGACGCAACCCAGACGCAACCCAGACGCAACCCAGACGCAACCCAGACGCAACCCAGACGCAACCCAGACGCAACCCAGACGCAACCCAGACGCAACCCAGACGCAACCCAGACGCAACCCAGACGCAACCCAGACGCAACCCAGACGCAACCCAGACGCAACCCAGACGCAACCCAGACGCAACCCAGACGCAACCCAGACGCAACCCAGACGCAACCCAGACGCAACCCAGACGCAACCCAGACGCAACCCAGACGCAACCCAGACGCAACCCAGACGCAACCCAGACGCAACCCAGACGCAACCCAGACGCAACCCAGACGCAACCCAGACGCAACCCAGACGCAACCCAGACGCAACCCAGACGCAACCCAGACGCAACCCAGACGCAACCCAGACGCAACCCAGACGCAACCCAGACGCAACCCAGACGCAACCCAGACGCAACCCAGACGCAACCCAGACGCAACCCAGACGCAACCCAGACGCAACCCAGACGCAACCCAGACGCAACCCAGACGCAACCCAGACGCAACCCAGACGCAACCCAGACGCAACCCAGACGCAACCCAGACGCAACCCAGACGCAACCCAGACGCAACCCAGACGCAACCCAGACGCAACCCAGACGCAACCCAGACGCAACCCAGACGCAACCCAGACGCAACCCAGACGCAACCCAGACGCAACCCAGACGCAACCCAGACGCAACCCAGACGCAACCCAGACGCAACCCAGACGCAACCCAGACGCAACCCAGACGCAACCCAGACGCAACCCAGACGCAACCCAGACGCAACCCAGACGCAACCCAGACGCAACCCAGACGCAACCCAGACGCAACCCAGACGCAACCCAGACGCAACCCAGACGCAACCCAGACGCAACCCAGACGCAACCCAGACGCAACCCAGACGCAACCCAGACGCAACCCAGACGCAACCCAGACGCAACCCAGACGCAACCCAGACGCAACCCAGACGCAACCCAGACGCAACCCAGACGCAACCCAGACGCAACCCAGACGCAACCCAGACGCAACCCAGACGCAACCCAGACGCAACCCAGACGCAACCCAGACGCAACCCAGACGCAACCCAGACGCAACCCAGACGCAACCCAGACGCAACCCAGACGCAACCCAGACGCAACCCAGACGCAACCCAGACGCAACCCAGACGCAACCCAGACGCAACCCAGACGCAACCCAGACGCAACCCAGACGCAACCCAGACGCAACCCAGACGCAACCCAGACGCAACCCAGACGCAACCCAGACGCAACCCAGACGCAACCCAGACGCAACCCAGACGCAACCCAGACGCAACCCAGACGCAACCCAGACGCAACCCAGACGCAACCCAGACGCAACCCAGACGCAACCCAGACGCAACCCAGACGCAACCCAGACGCAACCCAGACGCAACCCAGACGCAACCTCGGACACAACCTCGGACACAACCTTCAGACACAACCTCGGACACAACCTCGGACACAACCTCGGACACAACATTCAGACGCAACCTCGGACGCAACCTTGAGACACAACCTCGGACACAACCTTCAGACACAACCTCGGACACAACCTGGGACACAACTTTCAGACACAACCTCGGACACAACCTTCAGACACAACCTCGGACACAACCTCGGACACAACCTTCAGACACAACCTCGGACACAACCTTCAGACACAACCTTCAGACACAACCTCGGACACAACCTCGGACACAACCTCGGACACAACCTTCAGACACAACCTCGGACACAACCTCGGACACAACCTTGAACACAACCTTCAGACACAACCTCGGACACAACCTTCAGACACAACCTTCAGACACAACCTCGGACACAACCTCGGACACAACCTTCAGACACAACCTCGGACACAACCTTCAGACACAACCTCGGACACAACCTTCGGACTAAACTTTTTACACAACTTCTACAGAATTTTCTCACAAGTTGTACGTATCTTTCACATAAGTCTCACACAACTTTTACACACATATTGGACTTCTTTCAAACAACGTTTTCTCAACTCTCATACAGTTCTTACACGTCTCTCTTACAATCTTTCCGCAGCTTATGACGCATAATTTAACATGAAACAGAAGAAAGTCTGGTAGAGTACTGATCGCAAATCAGACGTAACGCAAGTGGAATGTCATTGCTTCTCAGTCGCTTCTCTTATACAATAAAGACACAGGCTTGACGTAACCTTTTTCTCTTTAAGCGATTATTCGAAGGTGTCGTATAAATGATCAATCACAACCATTCCTATTCTGATGTCCACTTATAGCTTCTCCTGTGTTTAATATTATATAATAAAATCAGACAAATATGCAAAAAATTAGACAAATATTATATATTAAAATAAAACAAATATTATACAATAAAATCGGCAAATAGTATACAATAAAGTCAGACAAATATTATACTGTAGAATCAGACTAACACTGATTACTCGGAAATTACGGAGTCCCACTACCTGTTTCAGAAACCGGCCGATAGATGTACTCTACGCTCTCATTTTTACGTACACACGTTCACAGGCATATGGCGGTGCCCCTAGGATTATGCAAATATGTTGTCATTTTTCGATTCTACGTAATATTAAGAAAAATAAGCTGTGCATTACAGATAAACCGGAAATTATGCGTGCTTGCTATGAGATATGAAATACCTATTAATTACCTAATAGGGAGGAACATAAGAAAAATAATTACTCCACGTCACTGGATGGATTCGACACCATTTGTGTGGAATTACGTTGATCCACTGTAAACCAACGTAATACGAACTACAATTTTTGCAAAATTTGCTAGGGTACATAGAGACGAGCTTTATGGAAATGCTGATGGCTCCGCCGATTTTTCGATAATAACGCATACGCCACACGGTACATGCTTTTTATCAAATAATCACGTTAATATTTAGGATTAGCAAGTTGATGGAATAAGATACCCTGGAAATTACACGAACATCAACGAATGATGCAAAATTAACAAGAATTTTGACAAGCATTAGGTAAAAACATATTTATTCCCTTATGCGGACACTATGACGTTTCGCCTGACACTTGGAGGCTACCTAGATACGTTCTAGGATTGACGAAAAACTTGGGAATTGACGGCAAGTCAGGGACATCAGACGGACGTTGTGGACGTCAGGGACGTCAGACGGACGTCACGGCGTTGATACGGTCATCAGTGACATCACGGACCTGTGACAGAAATTAAGGCGTTGTTTCTATCATCTGTGACGTCACAGATCTCTGAGTGACGTTACGGCCTTGTTTCTATCATCTGTGACGTCACGTACCTGTGACAGGATTTACGGCGTTGTTTTTCTATCATCTGTGACGTCACAGATCTCTGAGATACGCTACAGCGTTGTTTTTCTGTCATCTGTGACGTCACGGACCTGTGACAGAAATTACGGCGTTGTTTCTATCATCTGTGACGTCACGGACCTGTGACAGAAATTACGGCGTTGTTTCGACCATCTGTTACGTCACAGATCTATTAGAGCCGTTACGGCGTTGTTTTTCTATCATCTGTGACGTCACGGACCTGTGACAGAAATTACGGCGTTGCTTCGACCATCTGTGACGTCACAGATCTATTAGAGCCGTTACGGCGTTGTTTTTCTGTCATCTGTGACGTCACGGACCTGTGACAGAAATTACGGCGTTTTTTCTATCATCTGTGACGTCACGGACCTGTGACAGAAGTTACGGCCTTGTTTCGATCATCTGTGACGTCACGGACCTGTGACAGACTTTACGGCGTTGTTTCCATCATCTGTGACGTCACGGACCTGTGACAGAAATTACGGCGTTGCTTCGACCATCTGTGACGTCACAGATCTTTTAGAGATGTTACGGCGTTGTTTCTATCATCTGTGACGTCACGGACCTGTGACAGAAATTACGGCGTTGTTTCGACCATCTGTGACGTCACGGACCTGTGACAGAAATTACGGCGTTGTTTCGACCATCTGTGACGTCACAGATCTATTAGAGACGTTACGGCGTTGTTTTTCTGTCATCTGTGACGTCACGGACCTGTGACAGAAATTACGGCGTTTTTTCTATCATCTGTGACGTCACAGATCTATTAGAGATGTTACGGCGTTGTTACTATCATCTGTGACGTCACGGACCTGTGATAGAAATTACGGCGTTTTTTCTATCATCTGTGGCGTCACAGATCTATTAGAGACGTTACGGCGTTGTTTTTCTATCATCTGTGACGTCAACGACCTGTGACAGAAATTACGGCGTTGTTTCTATCATCTGTGACGTCACGGACCTGTGACAGAAATTACGGCGTTGTTTCGACCATCTGTTACGTCACAGATCTATTAGAGCCGTTACGGCGTTGTTTTTCTATCATCTGTGACGTCACGGACCTGTGACAGAAATTACGGCGTTGCTTCGACCATCTGTGACGTCACAGATCTATTAGAGCCGTTACGGCGTTGTTTTTCTATCATCTGTGACGTCACGGACCTGTGACAGAAGTTACGGCGTTGTTTCTATCATCCGTGCCGTCACGGACCTGTGACAGAACTTGCGGCGTTGTTTCTATCATCTGTGACGTCACGGACCTGTGACAGAAATTACGGCGTTGCTTCGACCATCTGTGACGTCACAGATCTATTATAGCCGTTACGGCGTTGTTTTTCTATCATCTGTGACGTCACGGACCTGTGACAGAAATTACGGCGTTGTTTCTATCATCTGTGACGTCACGGACCTGTGACAGAAGTTACGGCGTTGTTTATATCATCTGTGACGTCACAGATCTATTAGAGACGTTACTGCGTTGTTTTTCTATCATCTGTGACGTCACGGACCTGTTACAGAAGTTACGGCCTTGTTTCGATCATCTGTGACGTCACGGACCTGTGACAGGAGTTACGGCGTTGTTTTTCTATCATCTGTGACGTCACAGATCTCTTAGAGATGTTACGGCGTTGTTTCTATCATCTGTGACGTCACGGACCTGTGACAGAAATTACGGCGTTGTTTCTATCATCTGTGACGTCACGGACCTGTGACAGAAATTACGGCGTTGTTTCTATCATCTGTGACGTCACGGACCTGTGACAGAAATTACGGCGTTGTTTCGACCATCTGTTACGTCACAGATCTATTAGAGCCGTTACGGCGTTGTTTTTCTATCATCTGTGACGTCACGGACCTGTGACAGAAATTACGGCGTTGTTTCTATCATCTGTGACGTCACGGACCTGTGACAGAAAATACGGCGTTCTTTCTATCATCTGTGACGTCACGGACCTGTGACTGAAATTACGGCTTTGTTTCGACCATCTGTGACGTCACAGATCTATTAGAGACGTTACGGCGTTGTTTTTCTGTCATCTGTGACGTCACGGACCTGTGACAGAAATTACGGCGTTTTTTCTATCATCTGTGACGTCACAGATCTATTAGAGATGTTACGGCGTTGTTTCTATCATCTGTGACGTCACAGATCTATTAGAGACGTTACGGCGTTGTTTTTCTATCATCTGTGACGTCGCGGACCTGTGACAGAAATTACGGCGTTGTTTCTATCATCTGTGACGTCACCGATCTATTAGAGACGTTACGGCGTTGTTTTCTATCATCTGTGACGTCACGGACCTGTGACAGAAATTACGGCCTTGTTTCTATCATCTGTGACGTCACGGACCTGTGACAGAAATTACGGCGTTGTTTCTATCATCTGTGACGTCACGGACCTGTGACAGAAATTACGGCGTTGTTTCTATCATCCGTGCCGTCACGGACCTGTGACAGAACTTGCGGCGTTGTTTCTATCATCTGTGACGTCACGGACCTGTGACAGAAATTACGGCGTTGCTTCGACCATCTGTGACGTCACAGATCTATTATAGCCGTTACGGCGTTGTTTTTCTATCATCTGTGACGTCACGGACCTGTGACAGAAATTACGGCGTTGTTTCTATCATCTGTGACGTCACGGACCTGTGACAGAAGTTACGGCGTTGTTTATATCATCTGTGACGTCACAGATCTATTAGAGACGTTACTGCGTTGTTTTTCTATCATCTGTGACGTCACGGACCTGTTACAGAAGTTACGGCCTTGTTTCGATCATCTGTGACGTCACGGACCTGTGACAGGAGTTACGGCGTTGTTTTTCTATCACCTGTGACGTCACAGATCTCTGAGAGACGTTACAGCGTTGTTTCGATCATCTATGACGTCACGGACCTGTGACAGAAGTTACGGCCTTGTTTCGATCATCTGTGACGTCACGGACCTGTGACAGACTTTACGGCGTTGTTTCCATCATCTGTGACGTCACGGACCTGTGACAGAAATTACGGCGTTGTTTCTATCATCTGTGACGTCACAGATCTGTTAGAGACGTTACGGCGTTGTTTTTCTATCATCTGTGACTTCACGGACCTGTGACAGAAGTTACGGCGTTGATTCTATCATCTGTGACGTCACGGACCTGCGACAAAAATTACGGCGTTTTTTCTATCATCTGTGACGTCACAGATCTCTTAGAGATGTTACGGCGTTGTTTCTATCATCTGTGACGTCACGGACCTGTGACAGAAATTACGGCGTTGTTTCTATCATCTGTGACGTCACGGACCTGTGACAGAAATTACGGCGTTGTTTCTATCATCTGTGACGTCACGGACCTGTGACAGAAATTACGGCGTTGTTTCGACCATCTGTTACGTCACAGATCTATTAGAGCCGTTACGGCGTTGTTTTTCTATCATCTGTGACGTCACGGACCTGTGACAGAAATTACGGCGTTGTTTCTATCATCTGTGACGTCACGGACCTGTGACAGAAAATACGGCGTTCTTTCTATCATCTGTGACGTCACGGACCTGTGACTGAAATTACGGCTTTGTTTCGACCATCTGTGACGTCACAGATCTATTAGAGACGTTACGGCGTTGTTTTTCTGTCATCTGTGACGTCACGGACCTGTGACAGAAATTACGGCGTTTTTTCTATCATCTGTGACGTCACAGATCTATTAGAGATGTTACGGCGTTGTTTCTATCATCTGTGACGTCACAGATCTATTAGAGACGTTACGGCGTTGTTTTTCTATCATCTGTGACGTCACGGACCTGTGACAGAAGTTACGGCGTTGTTTCTATCATCTGTGACGTCACGGACCTGTGACAGAAATTACGGCGTTGTTTCTATCATCTGTGACGTCACGGACCTGTGACAGAAATTACGGCGTTGTTTCTATCATCTGTGACGTCACGGACCTGTGACAGAAATTACGGCGTTGTTTCGACCATCTGTTACGTCACAGATCTATTAGAGCCGTTACGGCGTTGTTTTTCTATCATCTGTGACGTCACGGACCTGTGACAGAAATTACGGCGTTGTTTCTATCATCTGTGACGTCACGGACCTGTGACAGAAATTACGGCGTTCTTTCTATCATCTGTGACGTCACGGACCTGTGACTGAAATTACGGCTTTGTTTCGACCATCTGTGACGTCACAGATCTATTAGAGACGTTACGGCGTTGTTTTTCTGTCATCTGTGACGTCACGGACCTGTGACAGAAGTTACGGCGTTGTTTCTATCATCTGTGACGTCACGGACCTGTGACAGAAATTACGGCGTGGTTTCTATCATCTGTGACGTCACAGATCTATTAGAGCCGTTACGGCGTTGTTTTTCTATCATCTGTGACGTCACCGATCCATTAGGGACGTTACGGCGTTGTTTTTCTATCATCTGTGACGTCACGGACCTGTGACAGAAATTACGGCGTTGCTTCGACCATCTGTGACGTCACAGATCTATTAGAGCCGTTACGATGTTGTTTTTCTATCATCTGTGACGTCACGGACTTGTGACAGAAATTACGGCGTTGTTTCTATCATCTGTGACGTCAGGGACCTGTGACAGAAATTACGGCGTTGTCTCTATCATCTGTGACGTCACGGACCTGTGACAGAAATTACGGCGTTGTTTCTATCATCTGTGACGTCACGGACCTGTGACAGAAATTACGGCGTTGTTTCTATCATCTGTGACGTCACGGACCTGTGACAGAAATTACGGCGTTGTTTCTATCATCTGTGACGTCACAGATCTATTAGAGCCGTTACGGCGTTGTATTTCTATCATCTGTGACGTCACGGACCTGTGACAGAAATTACGGCGTTGTTTCTATCATCTGTGACGTCACGGACTTGTGACAGAAATTACGGCGTTGTTTCTATCATCTGTGACGTCACGGATCTATTAGAGACGTGACGGCGTTGTATTTCTATCATCTGTGACGTCACGGACTTGTGACAGAAATTACGGCGTTGTTTCTATCATCTGTGACGTCAGGGACCTGTGACAGAAATTACGGCGTTGTCTCTATCATCTGTGACGTCACGGACCTGTGACAGAAATTACGGCGTTGTTTCTATCATCTGTGACGTCACAGATCTATTAGAGCCGTTACGGCGTTGTTTTTCTATCATCTGTGACGTCAGGGACCTGTGACAGAAATTACGGCGTTGTTTCTATCATCTGTGACGTCACAGATCTATTAGAGCCGTTACGGCGTTGTTTTTCTATCATCTGTGACGTCACGGACCTGTGACAGAAATTATGGCGTTTTTTCTATCATCTGTGACGTCACGGACCTGTGACAGAAATTACGGCGTTGTTTCTATCATCTGTGACGTCACGGACCTGTGACAGAAATTACGGCGTTGTTTCTATCATCTGTGACGTCACAGATCTATGAGAGCCGTTACGGCGTTGTTTTTCTATCATCTGTGACGTCACGGACCTGTGACAGAAATTACGGCGTTGTTTCTATCATCTGTGACGTCACGGACCTGTGACAGAAATTACGGCGTTGTTTCTATCATCTGTGACGTCACGGACCTGTGACAGAAATTACGGCGTTTTTTCTGTCATCTGTGACGTCACAGATCTATTAGAGATGTTACGGCGTTGTTTCTATCATCTGTGACGTCACGGACCTGTGACAGAAATTACGGCGTTGTTTCTATCATCTGTGACGTCACGGACCTGTGACAGAAATTACGGCGTTTTTTCTGTCATCTGTGACGTCACAGATCTATTAGAGATGTTACGGCGTTGTTTCTATCATCTGTGACGTCACGGTCCTGTGACAGAAATTACGGCGTTGTTTCGACCATCTGTGACGTCACGGACCTGTGAAAGAAATTACGGCGTTGTTTCTATCATCTGTGACGTCACCGATCTATTAGAGACGTTACGGCGTTGTTTTTCTATCATCTGTGACGTCACGGACCTGTGACAGAAGTTACGGCGTTGTTTCTATCATCTGTGACGTCACGGACCTGTGACAGAAATTACGGCGTTGTTTCTATCATCTGTGACGTCACGGACCTGTGACAGAAATTACGGCGTTGTTTCTATCATCTATGACGTCACAGATCTATTAGAGACGTTACGGGGTTGTTTTTCTATCATCTGTGACGTCACGGACCTGTGACAGAATTTACGGCGTTGTTTCTATCATCTGTGACGTCACGGATCTGTGACAGAAGTTACGGCGTTGTTTATATCATCTGTGACGTCACAGATCTATTAGAGACGTTACGGCGTTGTTTTTCTCTCATCTGTGACGTCACGGATCTGTTACAGAAGTTACGGCCTTGTTTCGATCATCTATGACGTCACGGACCTGTGTCAGGAGTTACGGCGTTGTTTCTATCATCTGTGACGTCACAGATCTATTAGAGACGTTACGACGTTGTTTGTCTGTCATCTGTGACGTCACGGACCTGTGACAGAAATTACGGCGTTGTTTCTATCATCTGTGACGTCACAGATCTATTAGAGCCGTTACGGCGTTGTTTTTCTATCATCTGTGACGTCACGGACCGGTGACAGAAATTACGGCGTTGTTTCTATCATCTGTGACGTCACGGACCTGTGACAGAAATTACGGCGTTGTTTCTATCATCTGTGACGTCACCGATCTATTAGAGACGTTACGGCGTTGTTTTTCTTTCATCTGTGACGTCACGGACCTGTGACAGAAATTACGGCGTTGTTTCTATCATCTGTGACGTCACGGACCTGTGACAGAAGTTACGGCGTTGTTTATATCATCTGTGACGTCACAGATCTATTAGAGACGTTACGGCGTTGTTTTTCTATCATCTGTGACGTCACGGACCTGTTACAGAAGTTACAGCATTGTTTCGATCATCTATGACGTCACGGACCTGTGTCAGGAGTTACGGCGTTGTTTTTCTATCATCTGTGACGTCACAGATCTCTGAGAGACGTTACGGCCTTGTTTCTATCATCTGTGACGTCACGGACCTGTGACAGAAGTTATGGCGTTGTTTATATCATCTGTGACGTCACGGACCTGTGACAGAAATTATGGCGTTGTTTCTATCATCTGTGACGTCACAGATCTATTAGAGCCGTTACGGCGTTGTTTTTCTATCATCTGTGACGTCACGGACCTGTGACAGAAATTACGGCGTTGTTTCTATCATCTGTGACGTCACGGACCTGTGACAGAAATTACGGCGTTGTTTCTATCATCTGTGACGTCACAGATCTATTAGAGACGTTACGGCGTTGTTTTTCTATCATCTGTGACGTCACGGACCTGTGACAGAAGTTACGGCGTTGTTTCTATCATCTGTGACGTCACGGACCTGTGACAGAAATTACGGCGTTGTTTCTATCATCTGTGACGTCACGGACCTGTGACAGAAATTACGGCGTTGTTTCTATCATCTGTGACGTCACAGATCTATTAGAGACGTTACGGCGTTGTTTTTCTATCATCTGTGACGTCACGGACCTGTGACAGAAATTACGGCGTTTTTTCTATCATCTGTGACGTCACAGATCTATTAGAGACGTTACGGCGTTGTTTTTCTATCATCTGTGACGTCACGGACCTGTGACAGAAATTACGGCGTTGTTTCTATCATCTGTGACGTCACGGACCTGTGACAGAAGTTACGGCGTTGTTTATATCATCTGTGACGTCACAGATCTATTAGAGACGTTACGGCGTTGTTTTTCTATCATCTGTGACGTCACGGACCTGTTACAGAAGTTACGGCCTTGTTTCGATCATCTGTGACGTCACGGACCTGTGACAGGAGTTACGGCGTTGTTTTTCTATCATCTGTGACGTCACAGATCTCTGAGAGACGTTACAGCGTTGTTTCGATCATCTATGACGTCACGGTCTTGTGACAGAAGTTACGGCCTTGTTTCGATCATCTGTGACGTCACGGACCTGTGACAGACTTTACGGCGTTGTTTCCATCATCTGTGACGTCACGGACCTGTGACAGACGTTACGGCGTTGTTTCGATCATCTGTGACGTCACGGACCTGTGACAGACGTTACGGCGTTGTTACGGACGTTACGGCGTTGTTTCCATCATCTGTGACGTCACGGACCTGTGACAGACGTTAAGGTGTTGTTATGGACGTCAGGGACTTCAGACGGACATTACGGCGTTGTTACGGTCGTCACGGCCGTGTGACAGACGTTACGGCGTTATTTCGATCATCTGTGATGTCACGGAGCTGTGACAGACGTTACGGCGATGTTACGGACGTTACGGATGTTCGACAGACGTTTCGGATGGTCGAGTGAGGTTACGGCACTCTTACGGACGTAAGACAGACGTTATGGATGTTCGAGTGATGTTACGGCACTTTTACGGACGTTAGGTAGTTGCGGCGATATTACAGACGTTATGGAAGTTCGAGTGAGGTTAGAGCACTCTTACGGACGTTACAGCGGTTTACTGAAACTATAGCACCTAGAAGAACGGGACCGGACTCATGGGTGAGCTCTCGTTGCGCCCTCTAGGCGGATTTTTTTTTGTCCAGATCGGACCAATCATGTACGAGTGAAGTCTACAAACGATCTATATATAGTTTGGAAATTCTTCAGTCAACGCCATCTATGAGTCAATGGAAAATCTTTCCAATCAACTACTTGTACGCTAATGGCGTAATGTATAATTGGAATTGAATTATTTCTGGATTTACAAAGAAAAACAGCAAGACTTGCCGCAGCCAAAAGTATATCAACCGCTTTTATAGCTTCGGAAAAGAAAGAATCATCATCCTGGACAATCAAGAACCAATGGATCAGATTTTCTTTCACCAAAACATTTTTGTATGCATTGAAAAAGGTCAGTTTTTATTTCACGTTGCATGACACACATAGCTATAACTTTTATTAATTTCTTTTTATTGTAGAAGTCAAAGTTACTTCTATGAAAGAATTACGAAACTTCTTAATTTCTGTTATCCTATTTTGTTGGAGATAGTTCTTGATCGATAAAAAAAGAGGCTATACGCGAAGCGTGTGACGTACAGTATGAAGAAAAGAATTGTGAAGCTGTGACAGATGAATGTCCAAAAAATAATCTTTTATAGGACCAAATCTTTCTGTAATAATTGGAGCATTTAAACCCGCAAAAATTGTCGGTATGTTTCCATCGTATATATTTCCATTTTAAACTATGCATTAACTTTCAAAAACCAGAAATAGCTACGTTACTTATTAGGTATTCCCAGAGGTTTGAAAAAACTTGTTTCCTCAAAAATGAAGAGTCTACGGTACACAGAACTTATATATTATATTATATAGAAATCCTTGGAATGCGCCACTTCTGAGTCTATTAAAAGTCTTTACAATCAATTACTTACCATACATGGCAGTAGTGTAATATAAATTTGAATGGAATTATTTCAGGACTTAGAAAGGTATCATAATCGGATATATGTGTAATCGTCTTTAATATGAATGGGTTTTTGATATAATTGTACTTTGGACGGCTCATGCTTCCTTATCGAGTGCCTCTTTGTCAAGAGCTAACAAAGTTTCATTTCAATTTAATCTCGATATCGTTCTTTGTTTTATTTCAATAATCGATTCGTTTACCCTTTCTCTCTCTCTCTCTCTCTATATATATATATATAGTATATAATACATAACAGAAATGAGTAACTAAGGGTTTACAAAAAAACATTATCATATACATATTCATATACGCCTCAATGCAATTACGACTTACATCTTGCATCAAAAAATGACAATAGTCGACTATAATTAGTGAATTTCTTAATCAGTGGTATTACATCTTACGTTGATACATTTGTGAAGAGTTTTGTTATCTACGGCCAGTTGAAAGGCATTTTAACTATTAACCGAAGTATTGAAATCTTTGATCAAAAGTCTTAACGTTAACGACAAACGAATAAAAGATTGTATTAGAGTTTAATTCGATATCTTCCATTGTATCTTCCAATATAATAATGTAAAGTTTATTAACGAGAAGTAGAATCATATATCTAATTAAAAATAAACAACTAATAGATTTCGTTCCATTACACAAATGTATATACATACATTTATGCGTACACATTAAAAGTATTGCTAATAAAAAATCAATGGAATTATAGAAAACATTTCATTGTAAATTGATGCCGACAATAACAAATACCCTTCAATAATGTGTAATTTTTTCTTTTTCTATTAAGTATTAATTTCTTTGTTAATCAATTTAAACATTTTTAGTTCATAATGAATTCTATCAATAACAATATCAGATATTTAATTTTGGCTCATTGCAGAAGAAAGGTTGCTCGTTACTGTCTACACAATATAATAAACCTCAAGCAATACCCAAGGAAAGACTACTATATACTTTGTGTATGTGTGCGTGGGTGTGTATATTATGTATCTAGTTATGTACATATGTATCTATTTACAAACGTATGTTTATATGGGATCTTCCAACATTCCACCTTGGTGGTTGCCGAAAGATTGATCTCATACGATATTCGACAGAAAGTAAATAACATAAGGTGTATTTAGATATTTCACCTTATATAGAAACATATAAACATTGTAATAATTTTTGCTTTGTATATGTCAGCTAGTAAATGGTATAAACATTCTCTTTTTCTTTCAGTGTAATAATATTATATATATATATATATATATTAAAATTTTTATAATTTAATTAGTTAATTAATCAAAATCAAAAAATAAAAGAAAGCAACAGGAATAGAAAAATACGAGACCTCATCGAAAACTCCGTTTGTTAGAAAACAATGTACTTTCATCTCTCTCTCTCTCTCTCTCTCTCTTCCTCGCTGTTTTGCTATTTTTTTCTTAATTTTTCTGTATGCACGTGTACGCGTATGTACGTAATACGTATATGCCTTTTAACAAATGTAATATCGTTTGGTATCGATATATTTTATATATAGAAAGATCGTCGACGATCGAACGTGATGCGTGTACCTGATCGTGACACCCTTATTTCAATATTGTAAATTTAATTTGTCAACGAGGTATAAATTCTATATTCATTTAAATACACATACCTTGATATGTGTATGAATAATGCATATTAATCATAATACGCATTAAATGACACGTTTAAATGAAATCCCACATTAAAATTTACATTGTACTAGATACATATACTACATAAGAACAAGAAAGCAAAATTGAATATACCAAGATACTTTATTCTTCTTCTTCTTCTTCTTCTGCATATTATTGTTGTTGTTATTATTGTTATTATTATCCTTATTGTATTTAGAAATCTATCATAATTGAAGATATTGGGAAATAAAGATGAGATTTCTTTCTTATTCTTCTTATCTGTTTTTTTTTTCTTTTTCTTTTCTTTTATATGAATAATAAGAAATATAAGGTATCATAATCAGATACATATGTAATCTTCTTTAATTTGAATGGGTTTTTGATATAATTGTACTTTGGACGTCTAATGCTTCCTTATCGAATGCCTTTTTGTCAAGAGCTAACAAAGTTTCATTTCAATTTAATCTCGATATCGTTCTTTGTTTTATTTCTATAATCGATTCGTTTACCCTTTCTCTTTCTCTCTCTCTCTCTCTATATATATATAGTATATAATACATAACAGAAATGAGTAACTCAGGGTTTACAAAAAAACATTATCATATACGTATTCATATACGCCTCAATGCAATTACGACTTACATCTTGCATCGAAAAATGACAATAGTCGACTATAATTAGTGAATTTCTTAATCAGTGGTATTACATCTTACGTTGATACATTTGTGAAGAGTTTTGTTATCTACGGCCAGTTGAAAGTCATTTTAACTATTAACCGAAGTATTGAAATCTTTTATCAAAAGTCTTAACGTTAACGACAAACGAATAAAAGATTGTATTAGAGTTTAGTTCGATATCTTCCATTGTATCTTCCAATATAATAATGTAAAGTTTATTAACGAGAAGTAGAATCATATATCTAATTAAAAATAAACAACTAATAGATTTCGTTCCATTACACAAATGTATATACATACATTTATGCGTACACATTAAAAGTATTGCTAATAAAAAATCAATGGAATTATAGAAAACATTTCATTGTAAATTGATGCCGACAATAACAAATACCCTTCAATAATGTGTAATTTTTTCTTTTTCTATTAAGTATTAATTTCTTTGTTAATCAATTTAAACATTTTTAGTTCATAATGAATTCTATCAATAACAATATCAGATATTTAATTTTGGCTCATTGCAGAAGAAAGGTTGCTCGTTACTGTCTACACAATATAATAAACCTCAAGCAATACCCAAGGAAAGACTACTATATACTTTGTGTATGTGTGCGTGGGTGTGTATATTATGTATCTAGTTATGTACATATGTATCTATTTACAAACGTATGTTTATATGGGATCTTCCAACATTCCACCTTGGTGGTTGCCGAAAGACTGATCTCATACGATATTCGACAGAAAGTAAATAACATAAGGTGTATTTAGATATTTCACCTTATATAGAAACATATAAACATTGTAATAATTTTTGCTTTGTATATGTCAGCTAGTAAATGGTATAAACATTCTCTTTTTCTTTCAGTGTAATAATATTATATATATATATATATATATTAAAATTTTTATAATTTAATTAGTTAATTAATCAAAATCAAAAAATAAAAGAAAGCAACAGGAATAGAAAAATACGAGACCTCATCGAAAACTCCGTTTGTTAGAAAACAATGTACTTTCATCTCTCTCTCTCTCTCTCTCTCTCTCTTCCTCGCTCTGTTTTGCTATTTTTTTCTTAATTTTTCTGTATGCACGTGTACGCGTATGTACGTAATACGTATATGCCTTTTAACAAATGTAATATCGTTTGGTATCGATATATTTTATATATAGAAAGATCGTCGACGATCGAACGTGATGCGTGTACCTGATCGTGACACCCTTATTTCAATATTGTAAATTTAATTTGTCAACGAGGTATAAATTCTATATTCATTTAAATACACATACCTTGATATGTGTATGAATAATGCATATTAATCATAATACGCATTAAATGACACGTTTAAATGAAATCCCACATTAAAATTTACATTGTACTAGATACATATACTACATAAGAACAAGAAAGCAAAATTGAATATACCAAGATACTTTATTCTTCTTCTTCTTCTTCTTCTGCATATTATTGTTGTTGTTATTATTGTTATTATTATCCTTATTGTATTTAGAAATCTATCATAATTGAAGATATTGGGAAATAAAGATGAGATTTCTTTCTTATTCTTCTTAACTGTTTTTTTTTTCTTTTTCTTTTCTTTTATATGAATAATAAGAAATATAAGGTATCATAATCAGATACATATGTAATCTTCTTTAATTTGAATGGGTTTTTGATATAATTGTACTTTGGACGCCTAATGCTTCCTTATCGAATGCCTTTTTGTCAAGAGCTAACAAAGTTTCTTTTCAATTTAATCTCGATATCGTTCTTTGTTTTATTCAAATTCTCGATTCGTTTACCCTTTCTTTCTCTCTCTCTCTCTCTCTCTCTCTCTCTCTCTCTCTCTCTCTCTGTATATATATATACATATTATATATAATATATATATATATATATTATATATAATATGTATATATATATATATCTGTATATATCTCAATCTGTATCAGAAATAAACTCAGGGTTTATAAAAAAACATTATCATATACGTATTCATCTGCGTATCAATGCAAATACGACTTACATCTTGCATCGAAAAATGACAATAGTCGACTATAATTAGTGAATTTCTTAATCAGTGGTATTACATCTTACGTTGATACATTTGTGAAGAGCTTTGTTATCTACGGCCAGTTGAAAGGCATTTTAACTATTAACCGAAGTATTGAAATCTTTTATCAAAAGTCTTAACGTTAACGACAAACGAATAAAAGATTGTATTAGAGTTTAATTCGATATCTTCCATTGTATCTTCCAATATAATAATGTAAAGTTTATTAACGAGAAGTAGAATCATATATCTAATTAAAAATAAACAACTAATAGATTTCGTTCCATTACAAAGATATATATACATACATTTATGCGTACACATTAAAAGTATTGCTAATAAAAAATCAAGAGGATTATAGAAAACATTTCATTGTAAATTGATGCAGAAAATAACAAATACCCTTCAATAATGTGTAATTTTTTCTTTTTCTATCAAGTATTAATTTCTTTTTAATCAATTTAAACATTTTTAGTTCATAATGTATCTATAACAATATCAGATATTTAATTTTGGCTCATTGCAGAACAAAGGTTGCTCGTTACTGTCCATACAATATAAGAAAATCTCAAGCAATACCCAAGAGAAAGACTACTGTATATTTTGTGTATGTGTGTGGGTGTGTATATTATGTATCTAGTTACGTACATATGTACATATACACATATGTATCTATTTACAAATGTATGTTTGTATGGGATCTTCCAACATTCCACCTCGGTGGTGGCCGAAAGACTGATCTCATACGATATTCGACAGAAAGTAAATAACATAAGTTGTATTTATATATTTCAGCTTATATAGAAACATATAAACATTGTAATAAGATTTGCTTTGTATACATCAGCTAGTAAATGCTATAAACATTCTCTTTTTCTTTCAGTGTAATAATATTATATATATATATATATATATATATATATATATATATATATTAAAATTTTTATAATTTAATTAGATAATTAATCAAAATCAAAAAATAAAAGAAAGCAACAGGAATAGAAAAATACGAGACCTCATCGAAAACTCCGTTTGTTAGGACCTACGTCCTTCCTCGTAAACAATGAACTTTCATCTCTCTCTCTCTCTCTCTTCCTCGCTCTATTTTGCTATTTTTTTCTTAATTTTTCTGTATGCACGTGTACGCGTATGTACGTAATACGTATATGCCTTTCAACAAATGTAATATCGTTTGGTATCGATATATTTTATATATAGAAAGATCGTCGACGATCGAACGTGATGCGTGTACCTGATCGTGACACCCTTATTTCAATATTGTAAATTTAATTTGTCAACGAGGTATAAACTCTATATTCATTTAAATACACATACATTGATATGTGTGTGAATAATGCATATTAATCATAATACGCATTAAATGACACGTTTAAATAAAATCCCACATTAAAATTTCCATTGTACTAGATACATATACTACATAAGAACAAGAAAGCAAAATTGAATATACCAAGATACTTTATTCTTCTTCTTCTTCTTCTTCTTCTTCATATTATTGTTGTTGTTATTATTGTTATTATTATCCTTATTGTATTTAGAAATCTATCATAATTGAAGATATTGGGAAATAAAGATGAGATTTCTTTCTTATTCTTCTTAACTGTTTTTTTTTTCTTTTTCTTTTCTTTTATATGAGTAATAAGAAATAGAAGGTATCATAATCAGATACATTTGTAATCTTCTTTAATTTGAATGGTTTTTTGATATAATTGTACTTTGGACGCCTAATGCTTCCTTATCGAATGCCTTTTTGTCAAGAGCTAACAAAGTTTCTTTTCAATTTAATCTCGATATCGTTCTTAATCGAATTCTCGATTCCTTTACCCTTTCTTTCTCTCTCTCTCTCTCTCTCTCTCTCTCTCTCTCTCTCTCTCTCTCTCTCTGTATATATATATACATATTATATATAATATATAATATATATATATATATATATATATATATATATATATCTCAATCTGTATCAGAAATGAGTAACTCAGGGTTTATAAAAAAACATTATCATATACGTATACATCTGCGCATCAATGCAAATACGACATACATCTTGCATCGAAAAATGACAATAGTCGACTATAATTAGTGAATTTCTTAATCAGTGGTGTTACATCTTACGTTGATACATTTGCGAAGAGCTTTGTTATCTACGGCCAGTTGAAAGGCATTTTAACTATTAACCGAAGTATTGAAATCTTTTATCAAAAGTCTTAATGTTAACGACAAACGAATAAAAGATTGTATTAGAGTTTAATTCGATATCTTCCATTGTATCTTCCAATATAATAATGTAAAGTTTATTAACTAGAAGTAGAATCATATATCTAATTAAAAATAAACAACTAATAGATTTCGTTCCATTACAAAAATATATATACATACATTTATGCGTACACATTAAAAGTATTGCTAACAAAAAATCAAGAGGATTATAGAAAACATTTCATTGTAAATTGATGCCGAAAATATCAAATTCCCTTCAATAATGTGTAATTTTTTCATTTTCTATCAAGTATTAATTTCTTTTTAATCAATTTAAACATTTTTAGTTCATAGTGAATTGTATCAATAACAATATCAGATATGTAATTTTGGATCCTTGCAGCACAAAGGTTGCTCGTTACTGTCTATACAATGTAATAAAATCTCAAGCAATATCCAAGAGAAAGACTCTGTGTGTGTATGTGCGTGTGGGTGTGTATATTATCTATCTAGTTATGTACATATGTACATATATACATATGTATCTATTTACAAACGTATATTTATATAAGATCTTTCAAGTTTCCACCTCGGTGGTTGCCGAAAGACTGATCTCAAACGATATTCGACAGAAAGTAAATAACATAAGGTGTACTTAGATATTTCAGCTTAGATAGAAACATATAAGCATTGTAATAAGATTTGCTTTGTATACGTCAGCTAGTAAATGGTATAAACATTCTCTTTTTCTTTCAGTGTAATAATATTATATATATATATATATATTTAAATTTTTATAATTTAATTAGTTAATTAATCAAAATCAAAAAATAAAAGAAAGCAACAGCAATAGAAAAATACGAGACCTCATCGAAAACTCCGTTCGTTTGGACAGACGTCCTTCCTCAAAAACAATGTACTTTCATCTCTCTCTCTCTCTCTCTCTCTCTCTCTCTCTCTCTCTCTCTCTCTCTCTCTCTCTCTCTCTTCCTCGCTCTGTTTTGCTATTTTTTTCTTAATTTTTCTGTATGCACGTGTACGCGTATGTACGTAATACGTATATGCCTTTTAACAAATGTAATATCGTTTGGTATCGATATATTTTATATATAGAAAGATCGTCGACGATCGAACGTGATGCGTGTACCTGATCGTGACACGCTTATTTCAATATTGTAAATTTAATTTGTCAACGAGGTATAAATTCTATATTCATTTAAATACACATACATTGATATGTGTATGAATAATGCATATTAATCATAATACGCATTAAATAACACGTTTAAATAAAATCCCACATTAAAATTTACATTGTACTAGATACATATAC
Source organism: Vespula vulgaris (assembly GCF_905475345.1). Classification (NCBI taxonomy): domain Eukaryota; kingdom Metazoa; phylum Arthropoda; class Insecta; order Hymenoptera; family Vespidae; genus Vespula; species Vespula vulgaris. Next base: position 5,654,711 of record NC_066597.1, on the reverse strand, counting down.
CACATAAGAACAAGTAAGCAATATTGAATATACAAAGATACTTTATTCTTCTTCTTCTTCTTCATATTATTGTTGTTCTCATTATTGTTATTATTATCCTTATTGTATTTAGAAATCAATCATAATTGAAGATATTGGGAAATAAAGATGAGATTCCTTTCTTATTCTTCTTAACTGTTTTTTTTTCTTTTTCTTTTCTTTTATATGAGTAATAAGAAATATAAGGTATCATAATCAGATACATATGTAATCTTCATTAAGTTGAATGGGTTTTTGATATAATTGTACTTTGGACGCCTAATGCTTCCTTATCGAATGCCTTTTTGTCAAGAGCTAACAAAGTTTCTTTTCAATATAATCTCGATATCGCTCTTTGTTTTATTCAAATTCTCGATTCGTTTACACTTTCTTTCTCTCTCTCTCTCTCTCTCTCTCTCTGTATATATATATATATATATATATATATATATATATATATATATATATAATTTTAGTATATATGTATATATATATAAAATTTTAATATATATATATATATATATATATATATATATATATATATATATATCTGTATATATCTCAATCTGTATCAGAAATGAGTAACTCAGGGTTTATAAAAAACATTATCATATACGTATTCATCTGCGTATCAATGCAAATACGACTTACATCTTGCATCGAAAAATGACAATAGTCGACTATAATTAGTGAATTTCTTAATCAGTGGTATTACATCTTACGTTGATACATTTGTGAAGAGCTTTGTTATCTACGGCCAGTTGAAAGGCATTTTAACTATTAACCGAAGTATTGAAATCTTTTATCAAAAGTCTTAACGTTAACGACAAACGAATAAAAGATTGTATTAGAGTTTAATTCGATATCTTCCATTGTATCTTCCAATATAATAATGTAAAGTTTATTAACGAGAAGTAGAATCATATATCTAATTAAAAATAAACAACTAATAGATTTCGTTCCATTACAAAGATATATATACATACATTTATGCGTACACATTAAAAGTATTGCTAATAAAAAATCAAGAGGATTATAGAAAACATTTCATTGTAAATTGATGCAGAAAATAACAAATACCCTTCAATAATGTGTAATTTTTTCTTTTTCTATCAAGTATTAATTTCTTTTTAATCAATTTAAACATTTTTAGTTCATAATGTATCTATAACAATATCAGATATTTAATTTTGGCTCATTGCAGAACAAAGGTTGCTCGTTACTGTCCATACAATATAAGAAAATCTCAAGCAATACCCAAGAGAAAGCCTACTATATACTTTGTGTATGTGTGTGTGGGTGAGTATATTATGTATGTAGTTATGTACATATGTACATATATACATATGTATCTATTTACAAATGTATGTTTATATGGGATCTTCCAACATTCCACCTCGGTGGTTGCAGAAACACTGATCTCATACGATATTCTACAGAAAGTAAATAACATAAGTTGTATTTAGATATTTCAGCTTATATAGAAACATATAAACATTGTAATAAGATTTGCTTTGTATACGTCAGCTAGTAAATGTTATAAACATTCTCTTTTTCTTTCAGTGTAATAATATTATATATATATATATTAAAATTTTTATAATTTAATTAGTTAAATAATCAAAATCAAAAAATAAAAGAAAGCAACAGGAATAGAAAAATACGAGACCTCATCGAAAACTCCGTTTGTTAGGACAGACGTCCTTCCTCGTAAACAATGAACTTTCATCTCTCTCTCTCTCTCTCTTCCTCGCTCTATTTTGCTATTTTTTTCTTAATTTTTCTGTATGCACGTGTACGCGTATGTACGTAATACGTATATGCCTTCTAACAAATGTAATATCGTTTGGGATCGATATATTTTATATATAGAAAGATCGTCGACGATCGAATGTGATGCGTGTACCTGATCGTGACACGCTTATTTCAATATTGTAAATTTAATTTGTCAACAAGGTACAAATTCTATATTCATTTAAATATACATACATTCATATGTGTATGAATAATACATATTAATCATAATACGCATTAAATGACACGTTTAAATGAAATCCCACATTAAAATTTACATTGTACTAGATACATATACTACATAAGAACAAGAAAGCAAAATTGAATATACCAAGAGACTTTATTCTTCTTCTTCTTCTTCTTCATATTATTGTTGTTGTTATTATTGTTATCATTATCCTTATTGTATTTAGAAATCAATCATAATTGAAGATATTGGGAAATAAAGATGAGATTTCTTTCTTATTATTCTTAACTGTTTTTTTTTCTTTTTCTTTTCTTTTAAATGAATAATAAGAAATATAAGGTATCATAATCAGATACATATGTAATCTTCTTTAGTTTGAATGGGTTTTTGATATAATTGTACTTTGGACGACTAATGCTTCCTTATCGAATGCCTTTTTGTCAAGAGCTAACAAAGTTTCTTTTCAATTTAATCTCGATATCGTTCTTTGTTTCATTCAAATTCTCGATTCGTTTACCCTTTCTTTCTCTCTCTCTCTCTCTCTCTCTCTCTCTCTGTATATATATATACATATTATATATAATATATAATACATATATATATCTGTATATATCTGAATCTGTATCAGAAATGAGTAACTCAGGGTTTATAAAAAAACATTATCATATACGTATTCATGTACGTATCAATGCAATTACAACTAACATTTTGCATCGAAAAATGACAATAGTCGACTCTAATTAGTGAATTTCTTAATCACTGGTATTACATCTTACGTTGATACATTTGTGAAGAGCTTTGTTATCTACGGCCAGTTGAAACGCATTTTAACTATTAACCGAAGTATCGAAATCATTTATCAAAACTCGTAACTTTAACGACAAACGAATAAAAGATTGTATTAGAGTTTATTTCAATATCTTCCAATGTATCTTCCAATATAATAATGTAAAGTTTATTAACGAGAAGTAGAATCATATATGTAATTAAAAATAAACAACTAATAGATTTCGTTCCATTACAAAAATATATATACATACATTTATGCGTACACATTAAATGTATTGCTAATAAAAAATCAATAGGATTATAGAAAACATTTCATTGTAAATTGATGCCGAAAATATCAAATTCCCTTCAATAATGTGTAATTTTTTCATTTTCTATCAAGTATTAATTTCTTTTTAATCAATTTAAACATTTTTAGTTCATAGTGAATTGTATCAATAAGAATATCAGATATGTAATTTTGGCTCCTTGCAGCACAAAGGTTGCTCGTTACTGTCTATACAATGTAATAAAATCTCAAGCAATACCCAAGAGAAAGACTACTATATACTTTGTGTATGAGTGTGTGGGTGTGTATATTGTGACTAGTTATGTACATATGTACATATATACATATCTATCTATTTACAAACGTATGTTTAAACGGGATCTTTCAAGTTTCCAACTCGGTGGTTGCCGAAAGACTGATCTCATACGATATTCGACAGAAAGTAAATAACATAAGTTGTATTTAGATATTTCAGCTTATATAGAAACATATAAACATTGTAATAAGATTTGCTTTGTATAAGTCAGCTAGTAAATGGTATAAACATTCTCTTTTTCTTTCAGTGTGATAATATTATATATATATTATATATATATATATATATATATATATATATATATATATATATATTAAAATTTTAATAATTTAATTAGTTAAATAATCAAAATCAAAAAATAAAAGAAAGCAACAGGAATAGAAAAATACGAGACCTCATCGAAAACTCCGTTTGTTAGGACAGACGTCCTTCCTCGTAAACAATGAACTTTCATCTCTCTCTCTCACTCTTCCTCGCTCTATTTTGCTATTTTTTTCTTAATTTTTCTGTATGCACGTGTACGCGTATGTACGTAATACGTATATGCCTTTTAACAAATGTAATATCGTTTGGTATCGATATATTTTATATATTGAAAGATCGTCGACGATCGAACGTGATGCGTGTACCTGATCGTGACACCCTTATTTCAATATTGTAAATTTAATTTGTCAACGAGGTATAAATTTTACATTCATTTAAATACACATACATTGATATGTGTATGAATAATGCATATTAATCATAATACGCATTAAATGACACGTTTAAATAAAATCCCACATTAAAATTTACAATGTACTAGCTACATATACCACATAAGAACAAGAAAGCAAAATTGAATATACCAAGATACTTTGTTCTTCTTCTTCTTCTTCATATTATTGTTGTTATTATTATTGTTATTATTATTCTTATTGTCTTTGTAAATCAATCATAATTGAAGATATTGGGAAATAAAGATGAGATTCCTTTCTTATTCTTCTTAACTGTTTTTTTTTTCTTTTTCTTTTCTTTTATATGAGTAATAAGAAATATAAGGTATCATAATCAGATACATATGTAATCTTCATTAAGTTGAATGGGTTTTTGATATAATTGTACTTTGGACGCCTAATGCTTCCTTATCGAATGCCTTTTTGTCAAGAGCTAACAAAGTTTCTTTTCAATATAATCTCGATATCGTTCTTTGTTTTATTCAAATTCTCGATTCGTTTACACTTTCTTTCTCTCTCTCTCTCTCTCTCTCTCTCTCTGTATATATATATATATATATATATATAATTTTAGTATATATGTATATATATATATAAAATTTTAATATATATATATATATATATATATATATATATATATATATATCTGTATATATCTCAATCTGTATCAGAAATGAGTAACTCAGGGTTTATAAAAAAACATTATCATATACGTATTCATCTGCGTATCAATGCAAATACGACTTACATCTTGCATCGAAAAATGACAATAGTCGACTATAATTAGTGAATTTCTTAATCAGTGGTATTACATCTTACGTTGATACATTTGTGAAGAGCTTTGTTATCTACGGCCAGTTGAAAGGCATTTTAACTATTAACCGAAGTATTGAAATCTTTTATCAAAAGTCTTAACGTTAACGACAAACGAATAAAAGATTGTATTAGAGTTTAATTCGATATCTTCCATTGTATCTTCCAATATAATAATGTAAAGTTTATTAACTAGAAGTAGAATCATATATCTAATTAAAAATAAACAACTAATAGATTTCGTTCCATTACAAAAATATATATACATACATTTATGCGTACACATTAAAAGTATTGCTAATAAAAAATCAATAGGATTATAGAAAACATTTCATTGTAAATTGATGCCGAAAATATCAAATTCCCTTCAATAATGTGTAATTTTTTCATTTTCTATCAAGTATTAATTTCTTTTTAATCAATTTAAACATTTTTAGTTCATAGTGAATTGTATCAATAACAATATCAGATATGTAATTTTGGCTCCTTGCAGCACAAAGGTTGCTCGTTACTGTCTATACAATGTAATAAAATCTCAAGCAATACCCAAGAGAAAGACTACTATATACTTTGTGTATGAGTGTGTGGGTGTGTATATTGTGACTAGTTATGTACATATGTACATATATACATATCTATCTATTTACAAAAGTATGTTTATACGGGATCTTTCAAGTTTCCAACTCGGTAGTTGCCGAAAGACTGATCTCATACGATATTCGACCAAAAGTAAATAAGATAAGGTGTATTTAGATATTTCAGCTTATATAGAAACATATAACCATTGTAATAAGATTTGCTTTGTATACGTCCGCTAGTAAATGCTATAAACATTCTCTTTTTCTTTCAGGGTAATAATATTATATATATATATATATATATATATATATATATTTAAATTTTTATAATTTAATTAATTAATTATTCAAAATCAAAAAAAGAAAAGAAAGCAACAGGAATAGAAAAATACGAGACCTCATCGAAAACTTCGTTCGTTAGGACAGACGTCCTTCCTCGTAAACAATGAACTTTCATCTCTCTCTCTCTCTCTTCCTCGCTCTATTTTGCTATTTTTTTCTCAATTTTTCTGTATGCACGTGTACGCGTATGTACGTCATACGTATATGCCTTTTAACAAATGTTATATCGTTTGGTATCGATATATTTTATATATTGAAAGATCGTCGACGATCGAACGTGATGCGTGTACCTGATCGTGACACCCTTATTTCAATATTGTAAATTTAATTTGTCAACGAGGTATAAATTTTACATTCATTTAAATACACATACATTGATATGTGTATGAATAATGCATATTAATCATAATACGCATTAAATGACACGTTTAAATAAAATCCCACATTAAAATTTACATTGTACTAGCTACATATACCACATAAGAACAAGAAAGCAAAATTGAATATACCAAGATACTTTGTTCTTCTTCTTCTTCTTCATATTATTGTTGTTATTATTATTGTTATTATTATTCTTATTGTCTTTGTAAATCAATCATAATTGAAGATATTGGGAAATAAAGATGAGATTCCTTTCTTATTCTTCTTAACTGTTTTTTTTTTCTTTTTCTTTTCTTTTATATGAGTAATAAGAAATATAAGGTATCATAATCAGATACATATGTAATCTTCATTAAGTTGAATGGGTTTTTGATATAATTGTACTTTGGACGCCTAATGCTTCCTTATCGAATGCCTTTTTGTCAAGAGCTAACAAAGTTTCTTTTCAATTTAATCTCGATATCGTTCTTTGTTTTATTCAAATTCTCGATTCGTTTACACTTTCTTTCTCTCTCTCTCTCTCTCTCTCTCTCTCTCTCTGTATATATATATATATATATATAATTTTAGTATATATGTATATATATATATAAAATTTTAATATATATATATATATATATATATATATATATATATATATATATCTGTATATATCTCAATCTGTATCAGAAATGAGTAACTCAGGGTTTATAAAAAAACATTATCATATACGTATTCATCTGCGTATCAATGCAAATACGACTTACATCTTGCATCGAAAAATGACAATAGTCGACTATAATTAGTGAATTTCTTAATCAGTGGTATTACATCTTACGTTGATACATTTGTGAAGAGCTTTGTTATCTACGGCCAGTTGAAAGGCATTTTAACTATTAACCGAAGTATTGAAATCTTTTATCAAAAGTCTTAACGTTAACGACAAACGAATAAAAGATTGTATTAGAGTTTAATTCGATATCTTCCATTGTATCTTCCAATATAATAATGTAAAGTTTATTAACTAGAAGTAGAATCATATATCTAATTAAAAATAAACAACTAATAGATTTCGTTCCATTACAAAAATATATATACATACATTTATGCGTACACATTAAAAGTATTGCTAATAAAAAATCAATAGGATTATAGAAAACATTTCATTGTAAATTGATGCCGAAAATATCAAATTCCCTTCAATAATGTGTAATTTTTTCATTTTCTATCAAGTATTAATTTCTTTTTAATCAATTTAAACATTTTTAGTTCATAGTGAATTGTATCAATAAGAATATCAGATATGTAATTTTGGCTCCTTGCAGCACAAAGGTTGCTCGTTACTGTCTATACAATGTAATAAAATCTCAAGCAATACCCAAGAGAAAGACTGTGTGTGTGTATGTGCGTGTGGGTGTGTATATTATCTATCTAGTTATGTACATATGTACATATATACGTATGTATCTATTTACAAACGTATATTTATATAAGATCTTTCAAGTTTCCACCTCGGTGGTTGCCGAAAGACTGATATCAAACGATATTCGACAGAAAGTAAATAACATAAGGTGTACTTAGATATTTCAGCTTAGATAGAAACATATAAGCATTGTAATAAGATTTGCTTTGTATACGTCAGCTAGTAAATGGTATAAACATTCTCTTTTTCTTTCAGTGTAATAATATTATATATATATATATATATTTAAATTTTTATAATTTAATTAGTTAATTAATCAAAATCAAAAAATAAAAGAAAGCAACAGCAATAGAAAAATACGAGACCTCATCGAAAACTCCGTTTGTTCGGACAGACGTCCTTGCTCGAAAACAATGTACTTTCATCTCTCTCTCTCTCTCTCTCTCTCTCACTCTCTCTTCCTCGCTCTGTTTTGCTATTTTTTTCTTAATTTTTCTGTATGCACGTGTACGCGTATGTACGTAATACGTATATGCCTTTTAACAAATGTAATATCGTTTGGTATCGATATATTTTATATATAGAAAGATCGTCGACGATCGAACGTGATGCGTGTACCTGATCGTGACACGCTTATTTCAATATTGTAAATTTAATTTGTCAACGAGGTATAAATTCTATATTCATTTAAATACACATACATTGATATGTGTATGAATAATGCATATTAATCATAATACGCATTAAATGACACGTTTAAATAAAATCCCTCATTAAAATTTACATTGTACTAGATACATATACCACATAAGAACAAGTAAGCAAAATTGAATATACAAAGATACTTTATTCTTCTTCTTCTTCTTCATATTATTGTTGTTGTCATTATTGTTATTATTATCCTTATTGTATTTAGAAATCAATCATAATTGAAGATATTGGGAAATAAAGATGAGATTCCTTTCTTATTCTTCTTAACTGTTTTTTTTTCTTTTTCTTTTCTTTTATATGAGTAATAAGAAATATAAGGTATCATAATCAGATACATATGTAATCTTCATTAAGTTGAATGGGTTTTTGATATAATTGTACTTTGGACGCCTAATGCTTCCTTATCGAATGCCTTTTTGTCAAGAGCTAACAAAGTTTCTTTTCAATATAATCTCGATATCGTTCTTTGTTTTATTCAAATTCTCGATTCGTTTACACTTTCTTTCTCTCTCTCTCTCTCTCTCTCTCTCTCTGTATATATATATATATATATATAATTTTAGTATATATGTATATATATATATAAAATTTTAATATATATATATATATATATATATATATATCTGTATATATCTCAATCTGTATCAGAAATGAGTAACTCAGGGTTTATAAAAAAACATTATCATATACGTATTCATCTGCGTATCAATGCAAATACGACTTACATCTTGCATCGAAAAATGACAATAGTCGACTATAATTAGTGAATTTCTTAATCAGTGGTATTACATCTTACGTTGATACATTTGTGAAGAGCTTTGTTATCTACGGCCAGTTGAAAGGCATTTTAACTATTAACCGAAGTATTGAAATCTTTTATCAAAAGTCTTAACGTTAACGACAAACGAATAAAAGATTGTATTAGAGTTTAATTCGATATCTTCCATTGTATCTTCCAATATAATAATGTAAAGTTTATTAACTAGAAGTAGAATCATATATCTAATTAAAAATAAACAACTAATAGATTTCGTTCCATTACAAAAATATGTATACATACATTTATGCGTACACATTAAAAGTATTGCTAATAAAAAATCAATAGGATTATAGAAAACATTTCATTGTAAATTGATGCCGAAAATATCAAATTCCCTTCAATAATGTGTAATTTTTTCATTTTCTATCAAGTATTAATTTCTTTTTAATCAATTTAAACATTTTTAGTTCATAGTGAATTGTATCAATAACAATATCAGATATGTAATTTTGGCTCCTTGCAGCACAAAGGTTGCTCGTTACTGTCTATACAATGTAATAAAATCTCAAGCAATACCCAAGAGAAAGACTACTATATACTTTGTGTATGAGTGTGTGGGTGTGTATATTGTGACTAGTTATGTACATATGTACATATATACATATCTATCTATTTACAAAAGTATGTTTATACGGGATCTTTCAAGTTTCCAACTCGGTAGTTGCCGAAAGACTGATCTCATACGATATTCGACCAAAAGTAAATAAGATAAGGTGTATTTAGATATTTCAGCTTATATAGAAACATATAACCATTGTAATAAGATTTGCTTTGTATACGTCCGCTAGTAAATGCTATAAACATTCTCTTTTTCTTTCAGGGTAATAATATTATATATATATATATATTTAAATTTTTATAATTTAATTAATTAATTATTCAAAATCAAAAAAAGAAAAGAAAGCAACAGGAATAGAAAAATACGAGACCTCATCGAAAACTTCGTTCGTTAGGACAGACGTCCTTCCTCGTAAACAATGAACTTTCATCTCTCTCTCTCTCTCTTCCTCGCTCTATTTTGCTATTTTTTTCTCAATTTTTCTGTATGCACGTGTACGCGTATGTACGTCATACGTATATGCCTTTTAACAAATGTTATATCGTTTGGTATCGATATATTTTATATATTGAAAGATCGTCGACGATCGAACGTGATGCGTGTACCTGATCGTGACACCCTTATTTCAATATTGTAAATTTAATTTGTCAACGAGGTATAAATTTTACATTCATTTAAATACACATACATTGATATGTGTATGAATAATGCATATTAATCATAATACGCATTAAATGACACGTTTAAATAAAATCCCACATTAAAATTTACATTGTACTAGCTACATATACCACATAAGAACAAGAAAGCAAAATTGAATATACCAAGATACTTTGTTCTTCTTCTTCTTCTTCATATTATTGTTGTTATTATTATTGTTATTATTATTCTTATTGTCTTTGTAAATCAATCATAATTGAAGATATTGGGAAATAAAGATGAGATTCCTTTCTTATTCTTCTTAACTGTTTTTTTTTTCTTTTTCTTTTCTTTTATATGAGTAATAAGAAATATAAGGTATCATAATCAGATACATATGTAATCTTCATTAAGTTGAATGGGTTTTTGATATAATTGTACTTTGGACGCCTAATGCTTCCTTATCGAATGCCTTTTTGTCAAGAGCTAACAAAGTTTCTTTTCAATTTAATCTCGATATCGTTCTTTGTTTTATTCAAATTCTCGATTCGTTTACACTTTCTTTCTCTCTCTCTCTCTCTCTCTCTCTCTCTCTCTGTATATATATATATATATATATAATTTTAGTATATATGTATATATATATATAAAATTTTAATATATATATATATATATATATATATATATATATATATATATATATATATATATCTGTATATATCTCAATCTGTATCAGAAATGAGTAACTCAGGGTTTATAAAAAAACATTATCATATACGTATTCATCTGCGTATCAATGCAAATACGACTTACATCTTGCATCGAAAAATGACAATAGTCAACTATAATTAGTGAAATTCTTAATCAGTGGTATTACATCTTACGTTGATACATTTGTGAAGAGCTTTGTTATCTACGGCCAGTTGAAAGGCATTTTAACTATTAACCGAAGTATTGAAATCTTTTATCAAAAGTCTTAACGTTAACGACAAACGAATAAAAGATTGTATTAGAGTTTAATTCGATATCTTCCATTGTATCTTCCAATATAATAATGTAAAGTTTATTAACTCGAAGTAGAATCATATATCTAATTAAAAATAAACAACTAATAGATTTCGTTCCATTACAAAAATATATATACATACATTTATGCGTACACATTAAAAGTATTGCTAATAAAAAATCAATAGGATTATAGAAAACATTTCATTGTAAATTGATGCCGAAAATATCAAATTCCCTTCAATAATGTGTAATTTTTTCATTTTCTATCAAGTATTAATTTCTTTTTAATCAATTTAAACATTTTTAGTTCATAGTGAATTGTATCAATAACAATATCAGATATGTAATTTTGGCTCCTTGCAGCACAAAGGTTGCTCGTTACTGTCTATACAATGTAATAAAATCTCAAGCAATACCCAAGAGAAAGACTGTGTGTGTGTATGTGCGTGTGGGTGTGTATATTATCTATCTAGTTATGTACATATGTACATATATACATATGTATCTATTTACAAACGTATATTTATATAAGATCTTTCAAGTTTCCACCTCGGTGGTTGCCGAAAGACTGATCTCAAACGATATTCGACAGAAAGTAAATAACATAAGGTGTACTTAGATATTTCAGCTTAGATAGAAACATATAAGCATTGTAATAAGATTTGCTTTGTATACGTCAGCTAGTAAATGGTATAAACATTCTCTTTTTCTTTCAGTGTAATAATATTATATATATATATATATATATATATTTAAATTTTTATAATTTAATTAGTTAATTAATCAAAATCAAAAAATAAAAGAAAGCAACAGCAATAGAAAAATACGAGACCTCATCGAAAACTCCGTTCGTTTGGACAGACGTCCTTCCTCAAAAACAATGTACTTTCATCTCTCTCTCTCTCTCTCTCTCTCTCTCTCTCTTCCTCGCTCTGTTTTGCTATTTTTTTCTTAATTTTTCTGTATGCACGTCTACGAGTACGTACGTAATACGTATATGCATTTTAGCGAATGTAATATCGTTTGGTATCGATATATTTTATATATAGAAAGATCGTCGACGATCGAACGTGATGCGTGTACCTGATCGTGACACCCTTATTTCAATATTGTAAATTTAATTTGTCAACAAGGTATAAATTCTATATTCATTTAAATATACATACATTCATATGTGTATGAATAATGCATATTAATCATAATACGCATTAAATGACACGTTTAATTGAAATCCCACATCAAAATTTACATTGTACTAGATACATATACCACATAAGAACAAGTAAGCAAAATTGAATATACCAAGATACTTTATTCTTCTTCTTCTTCTTCATATTATTGTTGTTGTCATTATTGTTATTATTATCCTTATTGTATTTAGAAATCAATCATAATTGAAGATATTGGGAAATAAAGATGAGATTCCTTTCTTATTCTTCTTAACTGTTTTTTTTTTCTTTTTCTTTTCTTTTATATGAGTAATAAGAAATATAAGGTATCATAATCAGATACATATGTAATCTTCATTAAGTTGAATGGGTTTTTGATATAATTGTACTTTGGACGCCTAATGCTTCCTTATCGAATGCCTTTTTGTCAAGAGCTAACAAAGTTTCTTTTCAATTTAATCTCGATATCGTTCTTTGTTTTATTCAAATTCTCGATTCGTTTACACTTTCTTTCTCTCTCTCTCTCTCTCTCTCTCTCTCTCTCTGTATATATATATATATATATATAATTTTAGTATATATATATATATATATAAAATTTTAATATATATATATATATATATATATATATATATATATATATATATATATCTGTATATATCTCAATCTGTATCAGAAATGAGTAACTCAGGGTTTATAAAAAAGCATTATCATATACGTATTCATCTGCGTATCAATGCAAATACGACTTACATCTTGCATCGAAAAATGACAATAGTCGACTATAATTAGTGAATTTCTTAATCAGTGGTATTACATCTTACGTTGATACATTTGTGAAGAGCTTTGTTATCTACGGCCAGTTGAAAGGCATTTTAACTATTAACCGAAGTATTGAAATCTTTTATCAAAAGTCTTAACGTTAACGACAAACGAATAAAAGATTGTATAAGAGTTTAATTCGATATCTTCCATTGTATCTTCCAATATAATAATGTAAAGTTTATTAACTAGAAGTAGAATCATATATCTAATTAAAAATAAACAACTAATAGATTTCGTTCCATTACAAAAATATATATACATACATTTATGCGTACACATTAAAAGTATTGCTAATAAAAAATCAATGGAATTATAGAAAACATTTCATTGTAAATTGATGCCGAAAATAACAAATACCCTTCAATAATGTGTAATTCTTTCTTTTTCTACCAAGTATTAATTTCTCTGTTAATCAATTTAAACATTTTTAGTTCATAATGAATTCTATCAATAACAATATCAGATATTTAATTTTGGCTCATTGCAGAACAAAGGTTGCTCGTTACTGTCCATACAATATAAGAAAATCTCAAGCAATACCCAAGAGAAAGACTACTATATACTTTGTGTATGTGTGCGTGGGTGTGTATATTATGTATCTAGTTACGTACATATGTATCTATTTACAAACGTATGTTTATATGGGATCTTCCAACATTCCACCTCGGTGGTTGCCGAAAGACTGATCTCACACGATATTCGACAGAAAGTAAATAACATAAGGTGTATTGAGATATTTCAGCTTATATAGAAACATATAAACATTGTAATAAGATTTGCTTTGTAAACGTCAGCTAGTAAATGATATAAACATTCTCTTTTTCTTTCAATGTAATAATATTATATATGTATATATATATATATATATATATATATATTAAAATTTTTATAATTTAATAAGTTAATTAATCAAAATCAAAAAATAAAAGAAAGCAACAGGAATAGAAAAATACGAGACCTCATCGAAAACTCCGTTTGTTCGGACAGACGTCCTTGCTCGAAAACAATGTACTTTCATCTCTCTCTCTCTCTCTCTCTCTCTCTCTTCCTCGCTCTGTTTTGCTATTTTTTTCTTAATTTTTCTGTATGCACGTCTACGAGTACGTACGTAATACGTATATGCATTTTAGCGAATGTAATATCGTTTGGTATCGATATATTTTATATATAGAAAGATCGTCGACGATCGAACGTGATGCGCGTACCTGATCGTGACACGCTTATTTCAATATTGTAAATTTAATTTGTCAACAAGGTATAAATTCTATATTCATTTAAATATACATACATTCATATGTGTATGAATAATGGATATTAATCATAATACGCATTAAATGACACGTTTAATTGAAATCCCACATCAAAATTTACATTGTACTAGATACATATACCACATAAGAACAAGAAAGCAAAATTGAATATACCAAGATACTTTATTCTTCTTCTTCTTTTTCATCTTATTGTTGTTATTGTTGTTCTTATTATTGTTATTATTATTCTTATTGTCTTTAGAAATCAATCATAATTGAAGATATTGGGAAATAAAGATGAGATTTCTTTCTTAATCTTCTTAACTGTTTTTTTTCTTCTTCTTTTCTTTTATATGAATAATAAAAAGTATAAGGTATCATAATCGGATACCTATGTAATCGTCTTTCATTTGAATGGGTCTTTGATATAATTGTACTTTGGATGGCTGATCTTTCCTAATCGAGTGCCTCTTTGTCAAGATCTAACAAGGTTTCTTTTCAATTTAATCTCGATATCGTTCTTTGTTTCATTCAAATTCTCGATTCGTTTACCCTTTCTTTCTCTCTCTCTCTCTCTCTCTCTCTCTTTCTCTGTATATATATATACATATTATATATAATATATAATACATATATATATCTGTATATATCTGAATCTGTATCAGAAATGAGTAACTCAGGGTTTATAAAAAAAAATTATCATATACGTATTCATGTACGTATCAATGCAATTACAACTTACATTTTGCATCGAAAAATGACAATAGTCGACTCTAATTAGTGAATTTCTTAATCACTGGTATTACTTCTTACGTTGATACATTTGTGAAGAGCTTTGTTATCTACGGCCAGTTGAAACGCATTTTAACTATTAACCGAAGTATCGAAATCATTTATCAAAACTCGTAACTTTAACGACAAACGAATAAAAGATTGTATTAGAGTTTATTTCAATATCTTCCAATGTATCTTCCAATATAATAATGTAAAGTTTATTAACGAGAAGTAGAATCATATATCTAATTAAAAATAAACAACTAATAGATTTCGTTCCATTACAAAAATATATATACATACATTTATGCGTACACATTAAAAGTATTGCTAATAAAAAATCAATGGAATTATAGAAAACATTTCATTGTAAATTGATGCCGAAAATAACAAATACCCTTCAATAATGTGCAATTTTTTCTTTTTCTATCAAGCATTAATTCCTTTTTTAATCAATATAAGCATTTTTAGTTCATAATGAATTCTATCAATAACAATATCAGATATTTAATTTTGGCTCATTGCAGAACAAAGGTTGCTCGTTACTGTCTATACAATATAATAAAATCTCAAGCAATACCCAAGAGAAAGACTACTATATACTTTGTGTATGAGTGTGTGGGTGTGTATATTGTGTCTAGTTATGTACATATGTACATATATACATATCTATCTATTTACAAACGTATGTTTAAACGGGATCTTTCAAGTTTCTAACTCGGTGGTTGCCGAAAGACTGATCTCATACGATATTCGACAGAAAGTAAATAACATAAGTTGTATTTAGATATTTCAGCTTATATAGAAACATATAACCATTGTAATAAGATTTGCTTTGTATACGTCCGCTAGTAAATGCTATAAACATTCTCTTTTTCTTTCAGGGTAATAATATTAGATATATATATATATATTTAAATTTTTATAATTTAATTAGTTAATTAATCAAAATCAAAAAAAGAAAAGAAAGCAACAGGAATAGAAAAATACGAGACCTCATCGAAAACTCCGTTTGTTAGGACAGACGTCCTTCCTCGTAAACAATGAACTTTCATCTCTCTCTCTCACTCTTCCTCGCTCTATTTTGCTATTTTTTTCTTAATTTTTCTGTATGCACGTGTACGCGTATGTACGTAATACGTATATGCCTTTTAACAAATGTAATATCGTTTGGTATCGATATATTTTATATATAGAAAGATCGTCGACGATCGAACGTGATGCGTGTACCTGATCGTGACACCCTTATTTCAATATTGTAAATATAATTTGTCAACGAGGTATGAATTCTATATTCATTTAAATATGCATACATTCATATGTGTATGAATAATACATATTAATCATAATACGCATTAAATGACACGTTTAAATGAAATCCCACATTAAAATTTACATTGTACTAGATACATATACCACATAAGAACAAGAAAGCAAAATTGAATATACCAAGATACTTTGTTCTTCTTCTTCTTCTTCTTCATAATATTATTGTTGTTATTATTGTTATTATTATCCTTATTGTATTTAGAAATCAATCATAATTGAAGATATTGGGAAATAAAGATGAGATATCTTTCTTATTTTTCTTAACTGTTTTTTTTTCTTTTTTTTTTCTTTTATATGAATAATAAGAAATATAAGGTATCATAAACAGATACATATGTAATCTTCTTTAGTTTGAATGGGTTTTTGATATAATTGTACTTTGGACGGCTAATGCTTCCTTATCGAATGCCTTTTTGTCAAGAGCTAACAAAGTTTCTTTTCAATTTAATCTCGATATCGTTCTTTGTTTTATTCAAATTCTCGATTCCTTTACCCTTTTTCTTTCTCTCTCTCTCTCTTTCTCTCTCTGTATATATATTTATATATATATAATATAAAATATATAATATATATAGATATCTGTATATATCTCAATCTGTATCAGAAATGAGTAACTCAGGGTTTATAAAAAAACATTATCATATACGTATTTATCTGCCTATCAATGCAAATACGACTTACATCTTGCATTGAAAAATGACAATAGTCGACTATAATTAGTGAATTTCTTAGTCAGTGGTATTACATCTTACGTTGATACATTTGTGAAGAGCTTTGTTATCTACGGCCAGTTGAAAGGCATTTTAACTATTATCCGAAGTATTGAAATCTTTTATCAAAAGTCGTAACGTTAACGACAAACGAATAAAAGATTGTATTAGAGTTTATTTCCAATTTTCCAGCTCGGTGGTTGACGAAAGACTGATCTCATACGATATTCGACAGAAAGTAAATAACGTAAAGTGTATTTAGATATTTCAGCTTATATAGAAACAAATAAACATTGTAATAAGATTTGCTTTGTATACGTCAGCTAGTAAATGGTATAAACATTATCTTTTTCTTTCAGTGTAATAATATTATATATATATATATATATTAAAATTTTTATAATTTAATTAGTTAATTAATGAAAATCAAAAAATAAAAGAAAGCAACAGGAATAGAAAAATACGAGACCTCATCGAAAACTCCGTTTGTTAGGACAGACGTCCTTCCTCGTAAACAATGACCTTTCATTTCTCTCTCTCTCTCTCTCTTCCTCGCTCTATTTTGCTATTTTTTTCTTAATTTTTCTGTATGCACGTGTACGCGTATGTACGTAATACGTACATGCCTTTTAACAAATGTAATATCGTTTGGTATCGATATATTTTATATAGAGAAAGATCGTCGACGATCGAACGTGATGCGTGTACCTGATCGTGACACCCTTATTTCAATATTGTAAATTTAATTTGTCAACGAGGTATGAATTCTATATTCATTTAAATATACATACATTCATATGTGTATGAATAATACATATTAATCATAATACGCATTAAATGACACGTTTAAATGAAATCCCACATTAAAATTTACATTGTACTAGATACATATACTACATAAGAACAAGAAAGCAAAATTGAATATACCAAGATACTTTATTCTTCTTCTTCTTCTTCTTCATATTATTGTTGTTGTTATTATTGTTATCATTATCCTTATTGTATTTAGAAATCAATCATAATTGAAGATATTGGGAAATAAAGATGAGATTTCTTTCTTATTTTTCTTAACTGTTTTTTTTTCTTTTTCTTTTCTTTTAAATGAATAATAAGAAATATAAGGTATCATAATCAGATACATATGTAATCTTCTTTAGTTTGAATGGGTTTTTGATATAATTGTACTTTGGACGACTAATGCTTCCTTATCGAATGCCTTTTTGTCAAGAGCTAACAAAGTTTCTTTTCAATTTAATCTCGATATCGTTCTTTGTTTCATTCAAATTCTCGATTCGTTTACCCTTTCTTTCTCTCTCTCTCTCTCTCTCTCTCTCTCTTTCTCTGTATATATATATACATATTATATATAATATATAATACATATATATATCTGTATATATCTGAATCTGTATCAGAAATGAGTAACTCAGGGTTTATAAAAAAAAATTATCATATACGTATTCATGTACGTATCAATGCAATTACAACTTACATTTTGCATCGAAAAATGACAATAGTCGACTCTAATTAGTGAATTTCTTAATCACTGGTATTACTTCTTACGTTGATACATTTGTGAAGAGCTTTGTTATCTACGGCCAGTTGAAACGCATTTTAACTATTAACCGAAGTATCGAAATCATTTATCAAAACTCGTAACTTTAACGACAAACGAATAAAAGATTGTATTAGAGTTTATTTCAATATCTTCCAATGTATCTTCCAATATAATAATGTAAAGTTTATTAACGAGAAGTAGAATCATATATCTAATTAAAAATAAACAACTAATAGATTTCGTTCCATTACAAAAATATATATACATACATTTATGCGTACACATTAAAAGTATTGCTAATAAAAAATCAATGGAATTATAGAAAACATTTCATTGTAAATTGATGCCGAAAATAACAAATACCCTTCAATAATGTGCAATTTTTTCTTTTTCTATCAAGCATTAATTCCTTTTTTAATCAATATAAGCATTTTTAGTTCATAATGAATTCTATCAATAACAATATCAGATATTTAATTTTGGCTCATTGCAGAACAAAGGTTGCTCGTTACTGTCTATACAATATAATAAAATCTCAAGCAATACCCAAGAGAAAGACTACTATATACTTTGTGTATGAGTGTGTGGGTGTGTATATTGTGTCTAGTTATGTACATATGTACATATATACATATCTATCTATTTACAAACGTATGTTTAAACGGGATCTTTCAAGTTTCTAACTCGGTGGTTGCCGAAAGACTGATCTCATACGATATTCGACAGAAAGTAAATAACATAAGTTGTATTTAGATATTTCAGCTTATATAGAAACATATAACCATTGTAATAAGATTTGCTTTGTATACGTCCGCTAGTAAATGCTATAAACATTCTCTTTTTCTTTCAGGGTAATAATATTAGATATATATATATATATTTAAATTTTTATAATTTAATTAGTTAATTAATCAAAATCAAAAAAAGAAAAGAAAGCAACAGGAATAGAAAAATACGAGACCTCATCGAAAACTCCGTTTGTTAGGACAGACGTCCTTCCTCGTAAACAATGAACTTTCATCTCTCTCTCTCACTCTTCCTCGCTCTATTTTGCTATTTTTTTCTTAATTTTTCTGTATGCACGTGTACGCGTATGTACGTAATACGTATATGCCTTTTAACAAATGTAATATCGTTTGGTATCGATATATTTTATATATAGAAAGATCGTCGACGATCGAACGTGATGCGTGTACCTGATCGTGACACCCTTATTTCAATATTGTAAATATAATTTGTCAACGAGGTATGAATTCTATATTCATTTAAATATGCATACATTCATATGTGTATGAATAATACATATTAATCATAATACGCATTAAATGACACGTTTAAATGAAATCCCACATTAAAATTTACATTGTACTAGCTACATATACCACATAAGAACAAGAAAGCAAAATTGAATATACCAAGATACTTTATTCTTCTTCTTCTTCTTCATATTATTGTTGTTGTCATTATTGTTATTATTATCCTTATTGTATTTAGAAATCAATCATAATTGAAGATATTGGGAAATAAAGATGAGATATCTTTCTTAATCTTCTTAACTGTTTTTTTTCTTCTTCTTTTCTTTTATATGAATAATAAGAAGTATAAGGATCATAATAGGATACCTATGTAATCGTCTTTCATTTGAATAGGTCTTTGATATAATTGTTATTTGGACGGCTAATGCTTCCTTATCGAATGCCTTTTTGTCAAGAGCTAACAAAGTTTCTTTTCAATTTAATCTCGATATCGTTCTTTGTTTCATTCAAATTCTCGATTCGTTTACCCTTTCTTTCTCTCTCTCTCTCTCTCTCTCTCTCTCTCTCTGTATATATATATACATATTATATATAATATATAATACATATATATATCTGTATATATCTGAATCTGTATCAGAAATGAGTAACTCAGGGTTTATAAAAAAACATTATCATATACGTATTCATGTACGTATCAATGCAATTACAACTAACATTTTGCATCGAAAAATGATAATAGTCGACTCTAATTAGTGAATTTCTTAATCACTGGTATTACATCTTACGTTGATACATTTGTGAAGAGCTTTGTTATCTACGGCCAGTTGAAAGGCATTTTAACTATTAACCGAAGTATTGAAATCTTTTATCAAAAGTCTTAACGTTAACGACAAACGAATAAAAGATTGTATTAGAGTTTAATTCGATATCTTCCATTGTATCTTCCAATATAATAATGTAAAGTTTATTAACTAGAAGTAGAATCATATATGTAATTAAAAATAAACAACTAATAGATTTCGTTCCATTACAAAAATATATATACATACATTTATGCGTACACATTAAAAGTATTGCTAATAAAAAATCAATGGAATTATAGAAAACATTTCATTGTAAATTGATGCCGAAAATAACAAATACCCTTCAATAATGTGTAATTTTTTCTTTTTCTATCAAGCATTAATTCCTTTTTTAATCAATATAAGCATTTTTAGTTCATAATGAATTCTATCAATAACAATATCAGATATTTAATTTTGGCTCATTGCAGAACAAAGGTTGCTCGTTACTGTCTATACAATATAATAAAATCTCAAGCAATACCCAAGAGAAAGACTACTATATACTTTGTGTATGAGTGTGTGGGTGTGTATATTGTGACTAGTTATGTACATATGTACATATATACATATCTATCTATTTACAAACGTATGTTTAAACGGGATCTTTCAAGTTTCCAACTCGGTGGTTGCCGAAAGACTGATCTCATACG
Organism: Vespula vulgaris; assembly: GCF_905475345.1. Lineage (NCBI taxonomy): Eukaryota > Metazoa > Arthropoda > Insecta > Hymenoptera > Vespidae > Vespula > Vespula vulgaris. Next base: position 5,633,001 of record NC_066597.1, on the reverse strand, counting down.
ATATTCGAAAGAAAGTAAATAACATAAGTTGTATTTAGATATTTCAGCTTATATAGAAACATATAAACATTGTAATAAAATTTGCTTTGTATAAGTCAGCTAGTAAATGGTATAAACATTCTCTTTTTCTTTCAGTGTGATAATATTATATATATATATATATATATATATATATATATATATATACATTAAAATTTTAATAATTTAATTAGTTAAATAATCAAAATCAAAAAATAAAAGAAAGCAACAGGAATAGAAAAATACGGGACCTCATCGAAAACTCCGTTTGTTAGGACAGACGTCCTTCCTCGTAAACAATGAACTTTCATCTCTCTCTCTCACTCTTCCTCGCTCTATTTTGCTATTTTTTTCTTAATTTTTCTGTATGCACGTGTACGCGTATGTACGTAATACGTATATGCCTTTTAACAAATGTAATATCGTTTGGTATCGATATATTTTATATATTGAAAGATCGTCGACGATCGAACGTGATGCGTGTACCTGATCGTGACACCCTTATTTCAATATTGTAAATTTAATTTGTCAACGAGGTATAAATTTTACATTCATTTAAATACACATACATTGATATGTGTATGAATAATGCATATTAATCATAATACGCATTAAATGACACGTTTAAATAAAATCCCACATTAAAATTTACAATGTACTAGCTACATATACCACATAAGAACAAGAAAGCAAAATAGAATATACCAAGATACTTTGTTCTTCTTCTTCTTCTTCATATTATTGTTGTTATTATTATTGTTATTATTATTCTTATTGTCTTTGTAAATCAATCATAATTGAAGATATTGGGAAATAAAGATGAGATTCCTTTCTTATTCTTCTTAACTGTTTTTTTTTTCTTTTTCTTTTCTTTTATATGAGTAATAAGAAATATAAGGTATCATAATCAGATACATATGTAATCTTCATTAAGTTGAATGGGTTTTTGATATAATTGTACTTTGGACGCCTAATGCTTCCTTATCGAATGCCTTTTTGTCAAGAGCTAACAAAGTTTCTTTTCAATATAATCTCGATATCGTTCTTTGTTTTATTCAAATTCTCGATTCGTTTACACTTTCTTTCTCTCTCTCTCTCTCTCTCTCTCTCTGTATATATATATATATATATATATATATATATATATATATATATATATATATAATTTTAGTATATATGTATATATATATATAAAATTTTAATATATATATATATATATATATATATATATATATATATATATATATCTGTATATATCTCAATCTGTATCAGAAATGAGTAACTCAGGGTTTATAAAAAAACATTATCATATACGTATTCATCTGCGTATCAATGCAAATACGACTTACATCTTGCATCGAAAAATGACAATAGTCGACTATAATTAGTGAATTTCTTAATCAGTGGTATTACATCTTACGTTGATACATTTGTGAAGAGCTTTGTTATCTACGGCCAGTTGAAAGGCATTTTAACTATTAACCGAAGTATTGAAATCTTTTATCAAAAGTCTTAACGTTAACGACAAACGAATAAAAGATTGTATTAGAGTTTAATTCGATATCTTCCATTGTATCTTCCAATATAATAATGTAAAGTTTATTAACTAGAAGTAGAATCATATATGTAATTAAAAATAAACAACTAATAGATTTCGTTCCATTACAAAAATATATATACATACATTTATGCGTACACATTAAAAGTATTGCTAATAAAAAATCAATGGAATTATAGAAAACATTTCATTGTAAATTGATGCCGAAAATAACAAATACCCTTCAATAATGTGTAATTTTTTCTTTTTCTATCAAGCATTAATTCCTTTTTTAATCAATATAAGCATTTTTAGTTCATAATGAATTCTATCAATAACAATATCAGATATTTAATTTTGGCTCATTGCAGAACAAAGGTTGCTCGTTACTGTCTATACAATATAATAAAATCTCAAGCAATACCCAAGAGAAAGACTACTATATACTTTGTGTATGAGTGTGTGGGTGTGTATATTGTGACTAGTTATGTACATATGTACATATATACATATCTATCTATTTACAAACGTATGTTTAAACGGGATCTTTCAAGTTTCCAACTCGGTGGTTGCCGAAAGACTGATCTCATACGATATTCGAAAGAAAGTAAATAACATAAGTTGTATTTAGATATTTCAGCTTATATAGAAACATATAAACATTGTAATAAAATTTGGTTTGTATAAGTCAGCTAGTAAATGGTATAAACATTCTCTTTTTCTTTCAGTGTGATAATATTATATATATATATATATATATATATATATATATATATATATACATTAAAATTTTAATAATTTAATTAGTTAAATAATCAAAATCAAAAAATAAAAGAAAGCAACAGGAATAGAAAAATACGGGACCTCATCGAAAACTCCGTTTGTTAGGACAGACGTCCTTCCTCGTAAACAATGAACTTTCATCTCTCTCTCTCACTCTTCCTCGCTCTATTTTGCTATTTTTTTCTTAATTTTTCTGTATGCACGTGTACGCGTATGTACGTAATACGTATATGCCTTTTAACAAATGTAATATCGTTTGGTATCGATATATTTTATATATTGAAAGATCGTCGACGATCGAACGTGATGCGTGTACCTGATCGTGACACCCTTATTTCAATATTGTAAATTTAATTTGTCAACGAGGTATAAATTTTACATTCATTTAAATACACATACATTGATATGTGTATGAATAATGCATATTAATCATAATACGCATTAAATGACACGTTTAAATAAAATCCCACATTAAAATTTACAATGTACTAGCTACATATACCACATAAGAACAAGAAAGCAAAATAGAATATACCAAGATACTTTGTTCTTCTTCTTCTTCTTCATATTATTGTTGTTATTATTATTGTTATTATTATTCTTATTGTCTTTGTAAATCAATCATAATTGAAGATATTGGGAAATAAAGATGAGATTCCTTTCTTATTCTTCTTAACTGTTTTTTTTTTCTTTTTCTTTTCTTTTATATGAGTAATAAGAAATATAAGGTATCATAATCAGATACATATGTAATCTTCATTAAGTTGAATGGGTTTTTGATATAATTGTACTTTGGACGCCTAATGCTTCCTTATCGAATGCCTTTTTGTCAAGAGCTAACAAAGTTTCTTTTCAATATAATCTCGATATCGTTCTTTGTTTTATTCAAATTCTCGATTCGTTTACACTTTCTTTCTCTCTCTCTCTCTCTCTCTCTCTCTGTATATATATATATATATATATATATATATATATATATATATATATATATAATTTTAGTATATATGTATATATATATATAAAATTTTAATATATATATATATATATATATATATATATATATATATCTGTATATATCTCAATCTGTATCAGAAATGAGTAACTCAGGGTTTATAAAAAAACATTATCATATACGTATTCATCTGCGTATCAATGCAAATACGACTTACATCTTGCATCGAAAAATGACAATAGTCGACTATAATTAGTGAATTTCTTAATCAGTGGTATTACATCTTACGTTGATACATTTGTGAAGAGCTTTGTTATCTACGGCCAGTTGAAAGGCATTTTAACTATTAACCGAAGTATTGAAATCTTTTATCAAAAGTCTTAACGTTAACGACAAACGAATAAAAGATTGTATTAGAGTTTAATTCGATATCTTCCATTGTATCTTCCAATATAATAATGTAAAGTTTATTAACTAGAAGTAGAATCATATATGTAATTAAAAATAAACAACTAATAGATTTCGTTCCATTACAAAAATATATATACATACATTTATGCGTACACATTAAAAGTATTGCTAATAAAAAATCAATGGAATTATAGAAAACATTTCATTGTAAATTGATGCCGAAAATAACAAATACCCTTCAATAATGTGTAATTTTTTCTTTTTCTATCAAGCATTAATTCCTTTTTTAATCAATATAAGCATTTTTAGTTCATAATGAATTCTATCAATAACAATATCAGATATTTAATTTTGGCTCATTGCAGAACAAAGGTTGCTCGTTACTGTCTATACAATATAATAAAATCTCAAGCAATACCCAAGAGAAAGACTACTATATACTTTGTGTATGAGTGTGTGGGTGTGTATATTGTGACTAGTTATGTACATATGTACATATATACATATCTATCTATTTACAAACGTATGTTTAAACGGGATCTTTCAAGTTTCCAACTCGGTGGTTGCCGAAAGACTGATCTCATACGATATTCGAAAGAAAGTAAATAACATAAGTTGTATTTAGATATTTCAGCTTATATAGAAACATATAAACATTGTAATAAAATTTGCTTTGTATAAGTCAGCTAGTAAATGGTATAAACATTCTCTTTTTCTTTCAGTGTGATAATATTATATATATATATATATATATATATATATATATATATATATACATTAAAATTTTAATAATTTAATTAGTTAAATAATCAAAATCAAAAAATAAAAGAAAGCAACAGGAATAGAAAAATACGGGACCTCATCGAAAACTCCGTTTGTTAGGACAGACGTCCTTCCTCGTAAACAATGAACTTTCATCTCTCTCTCTCACTCTTCCTCGCTCTATTTTGCTATTTTTTTCTTAATTTTTCTGTATGCACGTGTACGCGTATGTACGTAATACGTATATGCCTTTTAACAAATGTAATATCGTTTGGTATCGATATATTTTATATATTGAAAGATCGTCGACGATCGAACGTGATGCGTGTACCTGATCGTGACACCCTTATTTCAATATTGTAAATTTAATTTGTCAACGAGGTATAAATTTTACATTCATTTAAATACACATACATTGATATGTGTATGAATAATGCATATTAATCATAATACGCATTAAATGACACGTTTAAATAAAATCCCACATTAAAATTTACAATGTACTAGCTACATATACCACATAAGAACAAGAAAGCAAAATAGAATATACCAAGATACTTTGTTCTTCTTCTTCTTCTTCATATTATTGTTGTTATTATTATTGTTATTATTATTCTTATTGTCTTTGTAAATCAATCATAATTGAAGATATTGGGAAATAAAGATGAGATTCCTTTCTTATTCTTCTTAACTGTTTTTTTTTTCTTTTTCTTTTCTTTTATATGAGTAATAAGAAATATAAGGTATCATAATCAGATACATATGTAATCTGCATTAAGTTGAATGGGTTTTTGATATAATTGTACTTTGGACGCCTAATGCTTCCTTATCGAATGCCTTTTTGTCAAGAGCTAACAAAGTTTCTTTTCAATATAATCTCGATATCGTTCTTTGTTTTATTCAAATTCTCGATTCGTTTACACTTTCTTTCTCTCTCTCTCTCTCTCTCTCTCTTTCTCTCTCTGTATATATATATATATATATATATATATATATATATATATATAATTTTAGTATATATGTATATATATATATAAAATTTTAATATATATATATATATATATATATATATATATATATATATATATATATATCTGTATATATCTCAATCTGTATCAGAAATGAGTAACTCAGGGTTTATAAAAAAACATTATCATATACGTATTCATCTGCGTATCAATGCAAATACGACTTACATCTTGCATCGAAAAATGACAATAGTCGACTATAATTAGTGAATTTCTTAATCAGTGGTATTACATCTTACGTTGATACATTTGTGAAGAGCTTTGTTATCTACGGCCAGTTGAAAGGCATTTTAACTATTAACCGAAGTATTGAAATCTTTTATCAAAAGTCTTAACGTTAACGACAAACGAATAAAAGATTGTATTAGAGTTTAATTCGATATCTTCCATTGTATCTTCCAATATAATAATGTAAAGTTTATTAACGAGAAGTAGAATCATATATCTAATTAAAAATAAACAACTAATAGATTTCGTTCCATTACAAAGATATATATACATACATTTATGCGTACACATTAAAAGTATTGCTAATAAAAAATCAATGGAATTATAGAAAACATTTCATTGTAAATTGATGCCGAAAATAACAAATACCCTTCAATAATGTGTAATTTTTTCTTTTTCTACCAAGTATTAATTTCTCTGTTAATCAATTTAAACATTTTTAGTTCATAATGAATTCTATCAATAACAATATCAGATATTTAATTTTGGCTCATTGCAGAACAAAGGTTGCTCGTTACTGTCCATACAATATAAGAAAATCTCAAGCAATACCCAAGAGAAAGACTACTATATACTTTGTGTATGTGTGCGTGGGTGTGTATATTATGTATCTAGTTACGTACATATGTATCTATTTACAAACGTATGTTTATATGGGATCTTCCAACATTCCACCTCGGTGGTTGCCGAAAGACTGATCTCAAACGATATTCGACAGAAAGTAAATAACATAAGGTGTACTTAGATATTTCAGCTTAGATAGAAACATATAAGCATTGTAATAAGATTTGCATTGTATACGTCAGCTAGTAAATGGTATAAACATTCTCTTTTTCTTTCAGTGTAATAATATTATATATATATATATATATATATATATATATTTAAATTTTTATAATTTAATTAGTTAATTAATCAAAATCAAAAAATAAAAGAAAGCAACAGCAATAGAAAAATATGAGACCTCATCGAAAACTCCGTTCGTTTGGACAGACGTCCTTCCTCAAAAACAATGTACTTTCATCTCTCTCTCTCTCTCTTCCTCGCTCTGTTTTGCTATTTTTTTCTTAATTTTTCTGTATGCACGTCTACGAGTACGTACGTAATACGTATATGCATTTTAGCGAATGTAATATCGTTTGGTATCGATATATTTTATATATAGAAAGATCGTCGACGATCGAACGTGATGCGTGTACCTGATCGTGACACGCTTATTTCAATATTGTAAATTTAATTTGTCAACAAGGTACAAATTCTATATTCATTTAAATATACATACATTCATATGTGTATGAATAATGCATATTAATCATAATACGCATTAAATGACACGTTTAATTGAAATCCCACATCAAAATTTACATTGTACTAGATACATATACCACATAAGAACAAGTAAGCAAAATTGAATATACCAAGATACTTTATTCTTCTTCTTCTTCTTCATATTATTGTTGTTGTCATTATTGTTATTATTATCCTTATTGTATTTAGAAATCAATCATAATTGAAGATATTGGGAAATAAAGATGAGATTTCTTTCTTATTCTTCTTAACTGTTTTTTTTTTCTTTTTCTTTTCTTTTATATGAGTAATAAGAAATATAAGGTATCATAATCAGATACATATGTAATCCTCTTTAATTTGAATGGGTTTTTGATATAATTGTACTTTGGACGCCTCATGCTTCCTTATCGAATGCCTTTTTGTCAAGAGCTAACAAAGTTTCTTTTCAATTTAATCTCGATATCGTTCTTTGTTTTATTCAAATTCTCGATTCGTTTACCCTTTCTTTCCTCTCTCTCTCTCTCTCTCTCTCTCTGTATATATATATATATATAATTTTAGTATATATATATATATATATATAAAATTTATATATATATATATATATATATATATATATATATATATATATATATATATCTGTATATATCTCAATCTGTATCAGAAATGAGTAACTCAGGGTTTATAAAAAAACATTATCATATACGTATTCATCTGCGTATCAATGCAAATACGACTTACATCTTGCATCAAAAGATGACAATAGTCGACTATAATTAGTGAATTTCTTAATCAGTGGTATTACATCTTACGTTGATACATTTGTGAAGAGCTTTGTTATCTACGGCCAGTTGAAAGGCATTTTAACTATTAACCGAAGTATTGAAATCTTTTATCAAAAGTCTTAACGTTAACGACAAACGAATAAAAGATTGTATAAGAGTTTAATTCGATATCTTCCATTGTATCTTCCAATATAATAATGTAAAGTTTATTAACTAGAAGTAGAATCATATATCTAATTAAAAATAAACAACTAATAGATTTCGTTCCATTACAAAAATATATATACATACATTTATGCGTACACATTAAAAGTATTGCTAATAAAAAATCAATGGAATTATAGAAAACAATTCATTGTAAATTGATGCCGAAAATAACAAATACCCTTCAATAATGTGTAATTTTTTCTTTTTCTACCAAGTATTAATTTCTCTGTTAATCAATTTAAACATTTTTAGTTCATAATGAATTCTATCAATAACAATATCAGATATTTAATTTTGGCTCATTGCAGAACAAAGGTTGCTCGTTACTGTCCATACAATATAAGAAAATCTCAAGCAATACCCAAGAGAAAGACTACTATATACTTTGTGTATGTGTGCGTGGGTGTGTATATTATGTATCTAGTTACGTACATATGTATCTATTTCCAAACGTATGTTTATATGGGATCTTCCAACAATCCACCTCGGTGGTTGCCGAAAGACTGAACTCATACGATATTCGACAGAAAGTAAATAACATAAGGTGTATTGAGATATTTCAGCTTATATAGAAACATATAAACATTGTAATAAGATTTGCATTGTAAACGTCAGCTAGTAAATGGTATAAACATTCTCTTTTTCTTTCAATGTAATAATATTATATATGTATATATATATATATATATATATATATATATTAAAATTTTTATAATTTAATAAGTTAATTAATCAAAATCAAAAAATAAAAGAAAGCAACAGGAATAGAAAAATACGAGACCTCATCGAAAACTCCGTTTGTTCGGACAGACGTCCTTGCTCGAAAACAATGTACTTTCATCTCTCTCTCTCTCTCTCTCTCACTCTCTCTTCCTCGCTCTGTTTTGCTATTTTTTTCTTAATTTTTCTGTATGCACGTCTACGAGTACGTACGTAATACGTATATGCATTTTAGCGAATGTAATATCGTTTGGTATCGATATATTTTATATATAGAAAGATCGTCGATGATCGAACGTGATGCGTGTACCTGATCGTGACACGCTTATTTCAATATTGTAAATTTAATTTGTCAACAAGGTATAAATTCTATATTCATTTAAATATACATACATTCATATGTGTATGAATAATGCATATTAATCATAATACGCATTAAATGACACGTTTAATTGAAATCCCACATCAAAATTTACATTGTACTAGATACATATACCACATAAGAACAAGTAAGCAAAATTGAATATACCAAGATACTTTATTCTTCTTCTTCTTCTTCATATTATTGTTGTTGTCATTATTGTTATTATTATCCTTATTGTATTTAGAAATCAATCATAATTGAAGATATTGGGAAATAAAGATAAGATTCCTTTCTTATTCTTCTTAACTGTTTTTTTTTTCTTTTTCTTTTCTTTTATATGAGTAATAAGAAATATAAGGTATCATAATCAGATACATATGTAATCTTCATTAAGTTGAATGGGTTTTTGATATAATTGTACTTTGGACGCCTAATGCTTCCTTATCGAATGCCTTTTTGTCAAGAGCTAACAAAGTTTCTTTTCAATATAATCTCGATATCGTTCTTTGTTTTATTCAAATTCTCGATTCGTTTACACTTTCTTTCTCTCTCTCTCTCTCTCTCTCTCTCTCTCTGTATATATATATATATATATATATATATATATATATATATATATATATATATATATATAATTTTAGTATATATGTATATATATATATAAAATTTTAATATATATATATATATATATATATATATATATATCTGTATATATCTCAATCTGTATCAGAAATGAGTAACTCAGGGTTTATAAAAAAACATTATCATATACGTATTCATCTGCGTATCAATGCAAATACGACTTACATCTTGCATCGAAAAATGACAATAGTCGACTATAATTAGTGAATTTCTTAATCAGTGGTATTACATCTTACGTTGATACATTTGTGAAGAGCTTTGTTATCTACGGCCAGTTGAAAGGCATTTTAACTATTAACCGAAGTATTGAAATCTTTTATCAAAAGTCTTAACGTTAACGACAAACGAATAAAAGATTGTATTAGAGTTTAATTCGATATCTTCCATTGTATCTTCCAATATAATAATGTAAAGTTTATTAACTAGAAGTAGAATCATATATCTAGTTAAAAATAAACAACTAATAGATTTCGTTCCATTACAAAAATATATATACATACATTTATGCGTACACATTAAAAGTATTGCTAATAAAAAATCAATAGGATTATAGAAAACATTTCATTGTAAATTGATGCCGAAAATATCAAATTCCCTTCAATAATGTGTAATTTTTTCATTTTCTATCAAGTATTAATTTCTTTTTAATCAATTTAAACATTTTTAGTTCATAGTGAATTGTATCAATAACAATATCAGATATGTAATTTTGGCTCCTTGCAGCACAAAGGTTGCTCGTTACTGTCTATACAATGTAATAAAATCTCAAGCAATACCCAAGAGAAAGACTGTGTGTGTGTATGTGCCTGTGGGTGTGTATATTATCTATCTAGTTATGTACATATGTACATATGTACGTATGTATCTATTTACAAACGTATATTTATATAAGATCTTTCAAGTTCCACCTCGGTGGTTGCCGAAAGACTGATATCAAACGATATTCGACAGAAAGTAAATAACATAAGGTGTACTTAGATATTTCAGCTTAGATAGAAACATATAAGCATTGTAATAAGATTTGCTTTGTATACGTCAGCTAGTAAATGGTATAAACATTCTCTTTTTCTTTCAGTGTAATAATATTATATATATATATATATATTTAAATTTTTATAATTTAATTAGTTAATTAATCAAAATCAAAAAATAAAAGAAAGCAACAGCAATAGAAAAATACGAGACCTCATCGAAAACTCCGTTCGTTTGGACAGACGTCCTTCCTCAAAAACAATGTACTTTCATCTCTCTCTCTCTCTCTCTCTCTCTCTCTCTCTCTCTCTCTCTCTCTCTCTCTCTCTCTCTCTTCCTCGCTCTGTTTTGCTATTTTTTTCTTAATTTTTCTGTATGCACGTCTACGAGTACGTACGTAATACGTATATGCATTTTAGCGAATGTAATATCGTTTGGTATCGATATATTTTATATATAGAAAGATCGTCGACGATCGAACGTGATGCGTGTACCTGATCGTGACACGCTTATTTCAATATTGTAAATTTAATTTGTCAACAAGGTATAAATTCTATATTCATTTAAATATACATACATTCATATGTGTATGAATAATGCATATTAATCATAATACGCATTAAATGACACGTTTAAATAAAATCCCACATTAAAATTTACATTGTACTAGATACATATACCACATAAGAACAAGTAAGCAAAATTGAATATACAAAGATACTTTATTCTTCTTCTTCTTCTTCATATTATTGTCGTTGTCATTATTGTTATTATTATCCTTATTGTATTTAGAAATCAATCATAATTGAAGATATTGGGAAATAAAGATGAGATTCCTTTCTTATTCTTCTTAACTGTTTTTTTTTCTTTTTCTTTTCTTTTATATGAGTAATAAGAAATATAAGGTATCATAATCAGATACATATGTAATCTTCATTAAGTTGAATGGGTTTTTGATATAATTGTACTTTGGACGCCTAATGCTTCCTTATCGAATGCCTTTTTGTCAAGAGCTAACAAAGTTTCTTTTCAATTTAATCTCGATATCGTTCTTTGTTTTATTCAAATTCTCGATTCGTTTACACTTTCTTTCACTCTCTCTCTCTCTCTCTCTCTCTGTATATATATATATATATATATATATATATATATATATATATATATATATATATTTTTAGTATATATGTATATATATATATATAAAATTTTAATATATATATATATATATATATATATATATATATATATATATATATCTGTATATATCTCAATCGGTATCAGAAATGAGTAACTCAGGGTTTATAAAAAAACATTATCATATACGTATTCATCTGCGTATCAATGCAAATACGACTTACATCTTGCATCGAAAAATGACAATAGTCGACTATAATTAGTGAATTTCTTAATCAGTGGTATTACATCTTACGTTGATACATTTGCGAAGAGCTTTGTTATCTACGGCCAGTTGAAAGGCATTTTAACTATTAACCGAAGTATTGAAATCATTTATCAAAAGTCTTAACGTTAACGACAAACGAATAAAAGATTGTATAAGAGTTTAATTCGATATCTTCCATTGTATCTTCCAATATAATAATGTAAAGTTTATTAACTAGAAGTAGAATCATATATCTAATTAAAAATAAACAACTAATAGATTTCGTTCCATTACAAAAATATATATACATACATTTATGCGTACACATTAAAAGTATTGCTAATAAAAAATCAATGGAATTATAGAAAACATTTCATTGTAAATTGATGCCGAAAATAACAAATACCCTTCAATAATGTGTAATTTTTTCTTTTTCTACCAAGTATTAATTTCTCTGTTAATCAATTTAAACATTTTTAGTTCATAATGAATTCTATCAATAACAATATCAGATATTTAATTTTGGCTCATTGCAGAACAAAGGTTGCTCGTTACTGTCCATACAATATAAGAAAATCTCAAGCAATACCCAAGAGAAAGACTACTATATACTTTGTGTATGTGTGCGTGGGTGTGTATATTATGTATCTAGTTACGTACATATGTATCTATTTACAAACGTATGTTTATATGGGATCTTCCAACATTCCACCTCGGTGGTTGCCGAAAGACTGATCTCACACGATATTCGACAGAAAGTAAATAACATAAGGTGTATTGAGATATTTCAGCTTATATAGAAACATATAAACATTGTAATAAGATTTGCTTTGTAAACGTCAGCTAGTAAATGATATAAACATTCTCTTTTTCTTTCAATGTAATAATATTATATATATATATATATATATATATATATATATATATATATATATATATTAAAATTTTTATAATTTAATAAGTTAATTAATCAAAATCAAAAAATAAAAGAAAGCAACAGGAATAGAAAAATACGAGACCTCATCGAAAACTCCGTTTGTTCGGACAGACGTCCTTGCTCGAAAACAATGTACTTTCATCTCTCTCTCTCTCTCTCTCTGACTCTCTCTTCCTCGCTCTGTTTTGCTATTTTTTTCTTAATTTTTCTGTATGCACGTGTACGCGTATGTACGTAATACGTATATGCCTTTTACCAAATGTAATATCGTTTGGTATCGATATATTTTATATATAGAAAGATCGTCGACGATCGAACGTGATGCGTGTACCTGATCGTGACACGCTTATTTCAATATTGTAAATTTAATTTGTCAACGAGGTATAAATTCTATATTCATTTAAATACACATACATTGATATGTGTATGAATAATGCATATTAATCATAATACGCATTAAATGACACGTTTAAATAAAATCCCACATTAAAATTTACATTGTACTAGATACATATACCACATAAGAACAAGTAAGCAAAATTGAATATACAAAGATACTTTATTCTTCTTCTTCTTCTTCATATTATTGTTGTTGTCATTATTGTTATTATTATCCTTATTGTATTTAGAAATCAATCATAATTGAAGATATTGGGAAATAAAGATGAGATTCCTTTCTTATTCTTCTTAACTGTTTTTTTTTCTTTTTCTTTTCTTTTATATGAGTAATAAGAAATATAAGGTATCATAATCAGATACATATGTAATCTTCATTAAGTTGAATGGGTTTTTGATATAATTGTACTTTGGACGCCTAATGCTTCCTTATCGAATGCCTTTTTGTCAAGAGCTAACAAAGTTTCTTTTCAATTTAATCTCGATATCGTTCTTTGTTTTATTCAAATTCTCGATTCGTTTACACTTTCTTTCTCTCTCTCTCTCTCTCTCTCTCTCTCTGTATATATATATATATATATATATATATATATATATATATATAATTTTAGTATATATGTATATATATATATAAAATTTTAATATATATATATATATATATATATATATATATATATATATATATATATATATATATATATCTGTATATATCTCAATCGGTATCAGAAATGAGTAACTCAGGGTTTATAAAAAAACATTATCATATACGTATTCATCTGCGTATCAATGCAAATACGACTTACATCTTGCATCGAAAAATGACAATAGTCGACTATAATTAGTGAATTTCTTAATCAGTGGTATTACATCTTACGTTGATACATTTGCGAAGAGCTTTGTTATCTACGGCCAGTTGAAAGGCATTTTAACTATTAACCGAAGTATTGAAATCTTTTATCAAAAGTCTTAACGTTAACGACAAACGAATAAAAGATTGTATAAGAGTTTAATTCGATATCTTCCATTGTATCTTCCAATATAATAATGTAAAGTTTATTAACTAGAAGTAGAATCATATATCTAATTAAAAATAAACAACTAATAGATTTCGTTCCATTACAAAAATATATATACATACATTTATGCGTACACATTAAAAGTATTGCTAATAAAAAATCAATGGAATTATAGAAAACATTTCATTGTAAATTGATGCCGAAAATAACAAATACCCTTCAATAATGTGTAATTTTTTCTTCTTCTACCAAGTATTAATTTCTCTGTTAATCAATCTAAACATTTTTAGTTCATAATGAATTCTATCAATAACAATATCAGATATTTAATTTTGGCTCATTGCAGAACAAAGGTTGCTCGTTACTGTCCATACAATATAAGAAAATCTCAAGCAATACCCAAGAGAAAGACTACTATATACTTTGTGTATGTGTGCGTGGGTGTGTATATTATGTATCTAGTTACGTACATATGTATCTATTTACAAACGTATGTTTATATGGGATCTTCCAACATTCCACCTCGGTGGTTGCCGAAAGACTGAACTCATACGATATTCGACAGAAAGTAAATAACATAAGGTGTATTGAGATATTTCAGCTTATATAGAAACATATAAACATTGTAATAAGATTTGCTTTGTAAACGTCAGCTAGTAAATGCTATAAACATTCTCTTTTTCTTTCAATGTAATAATATTATATATGTATATATATATATATATATATATATATATATATATATATTAAAATTTTTATAATTTAATAAGTTAATTAATCAAAATCAAAAAATAAAAGAAAGCAACAGGAATAGAAAAATACGAGACCTCATCGAAAACTCCGTTTGTTCGGACAGACGTCCTTGCTCGAAAACAATGTACTTTCATCTCTCTCTCTCTCTCTCTCTCTCTCTCTTCCTCGCTCTGTTTTGCTATTTTTTTTCTTAATTTTTCTGTATGCACGTCTACGAGTACGTACGTAATACGTATATGCATTTTAGCGAATGTAATATCGTTTGGTATCGATATATTTTATATATAGAAAGATCGTCGACGATCGAACGTGATGCGCGTACCTGATCGTGACACGCTTATTTCAATATTGTAAATTTAATTTGTCAACAAGGTATAAATTCTATATTCATTTAAATATACATACATTCATATGTGTATGAATAATGGATATTAATCATAATACGCATTAAATGACACGTTTAATTGAAATCCCACATCAAAATTTACATTGTACTAGATACATATACCACATAAGAACAAGAAAGCAAAATTGAATATACCAAGATACTTTATTCTTCTTCTTCTTTTTCATCTTATTGTTGTTATTGTTGTTCTTATTATTGTTATTATTATTCTTATTGTCTTTAGAAATCAATCATAATTGAAGATATTGGGAAATAAAGATGAGATTTCTTTCTTAATCTTCTTAACTGTTTTTTTTCTTCTTCTTTTCTTTTATATGAATAATAAAAAGTATAAGGTATCATAATCGGATACCTATGTAATCGTCTTTCATTTGAATGGGTCTTTGATATAATTGTACTTTGGATGGCTGATCTTTCCTAATCGAGTGCCTCTTTGTCAAGATCTAACAAAGTTTCTTTTCAATTTAATCTCGATATCGTTCTTTGTTCTATTCAAATTCCCGATTCCTTTACCCTTTTTCTTTCTCTCTCTCTCACACTCTCACTCTCTGTATATACATTAATATATATATAATATATAATATGTAATATATATATATATATATATATATATATATATATATTATTTTATATGTATATATCTGAATCTGTATCAGAAATGAGTAACTCAGGGTTTATAAAAAAACATTATCATATACGTATTCATCTGCCTATCAAAGCAAATACGACTTACATCTTGCATTGAAAAATGACAATAGTCGACTATAATTAGTGAATTTCTTAATCAGTGGTATTACATCTTACGTTGATACATTTGTGAAGAGCTTTGTTATCTACGGCCAGTTGAAAGGCATTTTAACTATTAACCGAAGTATTGAAATCTTTTATCAAAAGTCGTAACGTTAACGACAAACGAATAAAAGATTGTATTAGAGTTTATTTCCAATTTTCCAGCTCGGTGGTTGCCGAAAGACTGATCTCATACGATATTCGACAGAAAGTAAATAACGTAAAGTGTATTTTGATATTTCAGCTTATATAGAAACAAATAAACATTGTAATAAGATTTGCTTTGTATACGTCAGCTAGTAAATGGTATAAACATTATCTTTTTCTTTCAGTGTAATAATATTATATATATATATATATATATATATATATATATCAAAATTTTTATAATTTAATTAGTTAATTAATGAAAATCAAAAAAAAAAGAAAGGAACAGGAATAGAAAAATACGAGACCTCATCGAAAACTCCGTTTGTTAGGACAGACGTCCTTCCTCGTAAACAATGAACTTTCATCTCTCTCTCTCTCTCTTCCTCGCTCTATTTTGCTATTTTTTTCTTAATTTTTCTGTATGCACGTGTACGCGTATGTACGTAATACGTATATGCATTTTAACAAATGTAATATCGTTTGGTATCGATATATTTTATATATAGAAAGATCGTCGACGATCGAACGTGATGCGTGAACCTGATCGTGACACCCTTATTTCAATATTGTAAATTTAATTTTTCAACGAGGTATAAATTCGATATTCATTTAAATACACATACATTCATATGTGTATGAATAATGCATTTTAATCATAATACGCATTAAATGACACGTTTAATTGAAATCCCACATTAAAATTTACATTGTACTAGATACATATACCACATAAGAACAAGAAAGCAAAATTGAATATACCAAGATACTTTATTCTTCTTCTTCTTCTTCTTCATATTATTGTTGTTGTTATTATTGTTATCATTATCCTTATTGTATTTAGAAATCAATCATAATTGAAGATATTGGGAAATAAAGATGAGATTTCTTTCTTATTTTTCTTAACTGTTTTTTTTTCTTTTTCTTTTCTTTTAAATGAATAATAAGAAATATAAGGTATCATAATCAGATACATATGTAATCTTCTTTAGTTTGAATGGGTTTTTGATATAATTGTACTTTGGACGACTAATGCTTCCTTATCGAATGCCTTTTTGTCAAGAGCTAACAAAGTTTCTTTTCAATTTAATCTCGATATCGTTCTTTGTTTCATTCAAATTCTCGATTCCTTTACCCTTTTTCTTTCTCTCTCTCTCTCTTTCTCTCTCTGTATATATATTTATATATATATAATATATAATATATAATACATATATATATCTGTATATATCTGAATCTGTATCAGAAATGAGTAACTCAGGGTTTATAAAAAAACATTATCATATACGTATTCATGTACGTATCAATGCAATTACAACTAACATTTTGCATCGAAAAATGACAATAGTCGACTCTAATTAGTGAATTTCTTAATCACTGGTATTACATCTTACGTTGATACATTTGTGAAGAGCTTTGTTATCTACGGCCAGTTGAAACGCATTTTAACTATTAACCGAAGTATCGAAATCATTTATCAAAACTCGTAACTTTAACGACAAACGAATAAAAGATTGTATTAGAGTTTATTTCAATATCTTCCAATGTATCTTCCAATATAATAATGTAAAGTTTATTAACGAGAAGTAGAATCATATATGTAATTAAAAATAAACAACTAATAGATTTCGTTCCATTACAAAAATATATATACATACATTTATGCGTACACATTAAAAGTATTGCTAATAAAAAATCAATGGAATTATAGAAAACATTTCATTGTAAATTGATGCCGAAAATAACAAATACCCTTCAATAATGTGTAATTTTTTCTTTTTCTATCAAGCATTAATTCCTTTTTTAATCAATATAAGCATTTTTAGTTCATAATGAATTCTATCAATAACAATATCAGATATTTAATTTTGGCTCATTGCAGAACAAAGGTTGCTCGTTACTGTCTATACAATATAATAAAATCTCAAGCAATACCCAAGAGAAAGACTACTATATACTTTGTGTATGAGTGTGTGGGTGTGTATATTGTGACTAGTTATGTACATATGTACATATATACATATCTATCTATTTACAAACGTATGTTTAAACGGGATCTTTCAAGTTTCCAACTCGGTGGTTGCCGAAAGACTGATCTCATACGATATTCGACAGAAAGTAAATAACATAAGTTGTATTTAGATATTTCAGTTTATATAGAAACATATAAACATTGTAATAAGATTTGCTTTGTATAAGTCAGCTAGTAAATGGTATAAACATTCTCTTTTTCTTTCAGTGTGATAATATTATATATATATATATATATATATATATATATATATATACATTAAAATTTTAATAATTTAATTAGTTAAATAATCAAAATCAAAAAGTAAAAGAAAGCAACAGGAATAGAAAAATACGAGACCTCATCGAAAACTCCGTTTGTTAGGACAGACGTCCTTCCTCGTAAACAATGAACTTTCATCTCTCTCTCTCTCTCTTCCTCGCTCTATTTTGCTATTTTTTCTTAATTTTTCTGTATGCACGTGTACGCGTATGTACGTAATACGTATATGCCTTTTAACAAATGTAATATCGTTTGGTATCGATATATTTTATATATAGAAAGATCGTCGACGATCGAACGTGATGCGTGTACCTGATCGTGACACCCTTATTTCAATATTGTAAATTTAATTTGTCAACGAGGTATAAATTCTATATTCATTTAAATACACATACATTGATATGTGTATGAATAATGCATATTAATCATAATACACATTAAATGACACGTTTAAATAAAATCCCACATTAAAATTTACATTGTACTAGCTACATATACCACATAAGAACAAGAAAGCAAAATTGAATATACCAAGATACTTTGTTCTTCTTCTTCTTTTTCATATTATTGTTGTTATTATTATTGTTATTATTATTCTTATTGTCTTTATAAATCAATCATAATTGAAGATATTGGGAAATAAACATGAAATTTCTTTCTTAATCTTCTTAACTGTTTTTTTTCTTCTTCTTTTCTTTTATATGAATAATAAGAAGTATAAGGTATCATAATAGGATACCTATGTAATCGTCTTTCATTTGAATAGGTCTTTGATATAATTGTTATTTGGACGGCTAATGCTTCCTTATCGAATGCCTTTTTGTCAAGAGCTAACAAAGTTTCTTTTCAATTTAATCTCGATATCGTTCTTTGTTTCATTCAAATTCTCGATTCGTTTACCCTTTCTTTCTCTCTCTCTCTCTCTCTCTCTCTCTCTCTCTCTGTATATATATATACATATTATATATAATATATAATACATATATATATCTGTATATATCTGAATCTGTATCAGAAATGAGTAACTCAGGGTTTATAAAAAAACATTATCATATACGTATTCATGTACGTATCAATGCAATTACAACTAACATTTTGCATCGAAAAATGACAATAGTCGACTCTAATTAGTGAATTTCTTAATCACTGGTATTACATCTTACGTTGATACATTTGTGAAGAGCTTTGTTATCTACGGCCAGTTGAAACGCATTTTAACTATTAACCGAAGTATCGAAATCATTTATCAAAACTCGTAACTTTAACGACAAACGAATAAAAGATTGTATTAGAGTTTATTTCAATATCTTCCAATGTATCTTCCAATATAATAATGTAAAGTTTATTAACGAGAAGTAGAATCATATATGTAATTAAAAATAAACAACTAATAGATTTCGTTCCACTACAAAAATATATATACATACATTTATGCGTACACATTAAAAGTATTGCTAATAAAAAATCAATGGAATTATAGAAAACATTTCATTGTAAATTGATGCCGAAAATAACAAATACCCTTCAATAATGTGTAATTTTTTCTTTTTCTATCAAGCATTAATTCCTTTTTTAATCAATATAAGCATTTTTAGTTCATAATGAATTCTATAAATAACAATATCAGATATTTAATTTCGGCTCATTGCAGAACAAAGGTTGCTCGTTACTGTCTATACAATATAATAAAATCTCAAGCAATACCCAAGAGAAAGACTACTATATACTTTGTGTATGAGTGTGTGGGTGTGTATATTGTGACTAGTTATGTACATATGTACATATATACATATCTATCTATTTACAAACGTATGTTTAAACGGGATCTTTCAAGTTTCCAACTCGGTGGTTGCCGAAAGACTGATCTCATACGATATTCGACAGAAAGTAAATAACATAAGTTGTATTTAGATATTTCAGTTTATATAGAAACATATAAACATTGTAATAAGATTTGCTTTGTATACGTCAGCTAGTAAATGGTATAAACATTCTCTTTTTCTTTCAGTGTGATAATATTATATATATATATATATATATATATATATACATTAAAATTTTAATAATTTAATTAGTTAAATAATCAAAATCAAAAAATAAAAGAAAGCAACAGGAATAGAAAAATACGAGACCTCATCGAAAACTCCGTTTGTTAGGACAGACGTCCTTCCTCGTAAACAATGAACTTTCATCTCTCTCTCTCTCTCTTCCTCGCTCTATTTTGCTATTTTTTTCTTAATTTTTCTGTATGCACGTGTACGCGTATGTACGTAATACGTATATGCCTTTTAACAAATGTAATATCGTTTGGTATCGATATATTTTATATATAGAAAGATCGTCGACGATCGAACGTGATGCGTGTACCTGATCGTGACACCCTTATTTCAATATTGTAAATTTAATTTGTCAACGAGGTATAAATTCTATATTCATTTAAATACACATACATTGATATGTGTATGAATAATGCATATTAATCATAATACACATTAAATGACACGTTTAAATAAAATCCCACATTAAAATTTACATTGTACTAACTACATATACCACATAAGAACAAGAAAGCAAAATTGAATATACCAAGATACTTTGTTCTTCTTCTTCTTTTTCATATTATTGTTGTTATTATTATTGTTATTATTATTCTTATTGTCTTTATAAATCAATCACAATTGAAGATATTGGGAAATAAACATGAAATTTCTTTCTTAATCTTCTTAACTGTTTTTTTTCTTCTTCTTTTCTTTTATATGAATAATAAGAAGTATAAGGTATCATAATAGGATACCTATGTAATCGTCTTTCATTTGAATAGGTCTTTGATATAATTGTTATTTGGACGGCTAATGCTTCCTTATCGAATGCCTTTTTGTCAAGAGCTAACAAAGTTTCTTTTCAATTTAATCTCGATATCGTTCTTTGTTTCATTCAAATTCTCGATTCGTTTACCCTTTCTTTCTCTCTCTCTCTCTCTCTCTCTCTCTCTCTCTCTCTCTGTATATATATATACATATTATATATAATATATAATACATATATATATCTGTATATATCTGAATCTGTATCAGAAATGAGTAACTCAGGGTTTATAAAAAAACATTATCATATACGTATTCATGTACGTATCAATGCAATTACAACTAACATTTTGCATCGAAAAATGACAATAGTCGACTCTAATTAGTGAATTTCTTAATCACTGGTATTACATCTTACGTTGATACATTTGTGAAGAGCTTTGTTATCTACGGCCAGTTGAAACGCATTTTAACTATTAACCGAAGTATCGAAATCATTTATCAAAACTCGTAACTTTAACGACAAACGAATAAAAGATTGTATTAGAGTTTATTTCAATATCTTCCAATGTATCTTCCAATATAATAATGTAAAGTTTATTAACGAGAAGTAGAATCATATATGTAATTAAAAATAAACAACTAATAGATTTCGTTCCATTACAAAAATATATATACATACATTTATGCGTACACATTAAAAGTATTGCTAATAAAAAATCAATGGAATTATAGAAAACATTTCATTGTAAATTGATGCCGAAAATAACAAATACCCTTCAATAATGTGTAATTTTTTCTTTTTCTATCAAGCATTAATTCCTTTTTTAATCAATATAAGCATTTTTAGTTCATAATGAATTCTATCAATAACAATATCAGATATTTAATTTCGGCTCATTGCAGAACAAAGGTTGCTCGTTACTGTCTATACAATATAATAAAATCTCAAGCAATACCCAAGAGAAAGACTACTATATACTTTGTGTATGAGTGTGTGGGTGTGTATATTGTGACTAGTTATGTACATATGTACATATATACATATCTATCTATTTACAAACGTATGTTTAAACGGGATCTTTCAAGTTTCCAACTCGGTGGTTGCCGAAAGACTGATCTCATACGATATTCGACAGAAAGTAAATAACATAAGTTGTATTTAGATATTTCAGTTTATATAGAAACATATAAACATTGTAATAAGATTTGCTTTGTATAAGTCAGCTAGTAAATGGTATAAACATTCTCTTTTTCTTTCAGTGTGATAATATTATATATATATATATATATATATATATATATATATATATATACATTAAAATTTTAATAATTTAATTAGTTAAATAATCAAAATCAAAAAATAAAAGAAAGCAACAGGAATAGAAAAATACGAGACCTCATCGAAAACTCCGTTTGTTAGGACAGACGTCCTTCCTCGTAAACAATGAACTTTCATCTCTCTCTCTCTCTCTTCCTCGCTCTATTTTGCTATTTTTTTCTTAATTTTTCTGTATGCACGTGTACGCGTATGTACGTAATACGTATATGCCTTTTAACAAATGTAATATCGTTTGGTATCGATATATTTTATATATAGAAAGATCGTCGACGATCGAACGTGATGCGTGTACCTGATCGTGACACCCTTATTTCAATATTGTAAATTTAATTTGTCAACGAGGTATAAATTCTATATTCATTTAAATACACATACATTGATATGTGTATGAATAATGCATATTAATCATAATACACATTAAATGACACGTTTAAATAAAATCCCACATTAAAATTTACATTGTACTAACTACATATACCACATAAGAACAAGAAAGCAAAATTGAATATACCAAGATTCTTTGTTCTTCTTCTTCTTTTTCATATTATTGTTGTTATTATTATTGTTATTATTATTCTTATTGTCTTTATAAATCAATCACAATTGAAGATATTGGGAAATAAACATGAAATTTCTTTCTTAATCTTCTTAACTGTTTTTTTTCTTCTTCTTTTCTTTTATATGAATAATAAGAAGTATAAGGTATCATAATAGGATACCTATGTAATCGTCTTTCATTTGAATAGGTCTTTGATATAATTGTTATTTGGACGGCTAATGCTTCCTTATCGAATGCCTTTTTGTCAAGAGCTAACAAAGTTTCTTTTCAATTTAATCTCGATATCGTTCTTTGTTTCATTCAAATTCTCGATTCGTTTACCCTTTCTTTCTCTCTCTCTCTCTCTCTCTGTATATATATATACATATTATATATAATATATAATACATATATATATCTGTATATATCTGAATCTGTATCAGAAATGAGTAACTCAGGGTTTATAAAAAAACATTATCATATACGTATTCATGTACGTATCAATGCAATTACAACTTACATTTTGCATCGAAAAATGACAATAGTCGACTCTAATTAGTGAATTTCTTAATCACTGGTATTACATCTTACGTTGATACATTTGTGAAGAGCTTTGTTATCTACGGCCAGTTGAAACGCATTTTAACTATTAACCGAAGTATCGAAATCATTTATCAAAACTCGTAACTTTAACGACAAACGAATAAAAGATTGTATTAGAGTTTATTTCAATATCTTCCAATGTATCTTCCAATATAATAATGTAAAGTTTATTAACGAGAAGTAGAATCATATATCTAATTAAAAATAAACAACTAATAGATTTCGTTCCATTACAAAAATATATATACATACATTTATGCGTAAACATTAAAAGTATTGCTAATAAAAAATCAATGGAATTATAGAAAACATTTCATTGTAAATTGATGCCGAAAATAACAAATACCCTTCAATAATGTGTAATTTTTTCTTTTTCTATCAAGCATTAATTCCTTTTTTAATCAATATAAGCATTTTTAGTTCATAATGAATTCTATCAATAACAATATCAGATATTTAATTTTGGCTCATTGCAGAACAAAGGTTGCTCGTTACTGTCTATACAATATAATAAAATCTCAAGCAATACCCAAGAGAAAGACTACTATATACTTTGTGTATGAGTGTGTGGGTGTGTATATTGTGACTAGTTATGTACATATGTACATATATACATATCTATCTGTTTACAAACGTATGTTTATATAGGATCTTTGAGGTTTCCAACTCGGTGGTTGCGGAAAGACTGATCTCATACGATATTCGACAAAAAGTAAATAACATAAGGTGTATTTAGATATTTCAGCTTATATAGAAACATATAACCATTGTAATAAGATTTGCTTTGTATACGTCCGCTAGTAAATGCTATAAACATTCTCTTTTTCTTTCAGGGTAATAATATTAGATATATATATATATATTTAAATTTTTATAATTTAATTAGTTAATTAATCAAAATCAAAAAAAGAAAAGAAAGCAACAGGAATAGAAAAATACGAGACCTCATCGTAAACTTCGTTCGTTAGGACAGACGTCCTTCCTCGAAAACAATGAACTTTCATCTATCTCTCTCTCTCTGCCTCTTCCTTGCTCTATTTTGCTATTTTTTTCTTAATTTTTCTGTATGCACGTGTACGCGTACGTACGTAATACGTATATGCATTTTAACGAATGTAATATCGTTTGGTATCGATATATTTTATATATAGAAAGATCGTCGACGATCGAACGTGATGCGTGTACCTGATCGTGACACCCTTATTTCAATATTGTAAATTTAATTTGTCAACGAGGTATAAATTCTATATTCATTTAAATACACATACATTGATATGTGTATGAATAATGCATATTAATCATAATACACATTAAATGACACGTTTAAATAAAATCCCACATTAAAATTTACATTGTACTAGCTACATATACCACATAAGAACAAGAAAGTAAAATTGAATATACCAAGATACTTTGTTCTTCTTCTTCTTTTGCATATTATTGTTGTTATTATTATTGTTATTATTATTCTTATTGTCTTTATAAATCAATCATAATTGAAGATATTGGGAAATAAACATGAAATTTCTTTCTTAATCTTCTTAACTGTTTTTTTTCTTCTTTTCTTTTATATGAATAATAAGAAGTATAAGGTATCATAATAGGATACCTATGTAATCGTCTTTCATTTGAATAGGTCTTTGATATAATTGTACTTTGGACGGCTAATGCTTCCTTATCGAATGCCTTTTTGTCAAGAGCTAACAAAGTTTCTTTTCAATTTAATCTCGATATCGTTCTTTGTTTCATTCAAATTCTCGATTCGTTTACCCTTTCTTTCTCTCTCTCTCTCTCTCTCTCTGTATATATATATACATATTATATATAATATATAATACATATATATATCTGTATATATCTGAATCTGTATCACAAATGAGTAACTCAGGGTTTATAAAAAAACATTATCATATACGTATTCATGTACGTATCAATGCAATTACAACTAACATTTTGCATCGAAAAATGACAATAGTCGACTCTAATTAGTGAATTTCTTAATCACTGGTATTACATCTTACGTTGATACATTTGTGAAGAGCTTTGTTATCTACGGCCAGTTGAAACGCATTTTAACTATTAACCGAAGTATCGAAATCATTTATCAAAACTCGTAACTTTAACGACAAACGAATAAAAGATTGTATTAGAGTTTATTTCAATATCTTCCAATGTATCTTCCAATATAATAATGTAAAGTTTATTAACGAGAAGTAGAATCATATATGTAATTAAAAATAAACAACTAATAGATTTCGTTCCATTACAAAAATATATATACATACATTTATGCGTACACATTAAAAGTATTGCTAATAAAAAATCAATGGAATTATAGAAAACATTTCATTGTAAATTGATGCCGAAAATAACAAATACCCTTCAATAATGTGTAATTTTTTCTTTTTCTATCAAGCATTAATTCCTTTTTTAATCAATATAAGCATTTTTAGTTCATAATGAATTCTATAAATAACAATATCAGATATTTAATTTCGGCTCATTGCAGAACAAAGGTTGCTCGTTACTGTCTATACAATATAATAAAATCTCAAGCAATACCCAAGAGAAAGACTACTATATACTTTGTGTATGAGTGTGTGGGTGTGTATATTGTGACTAGTTATGTACATATGTACATATATACATATCTATCTATTTACAAACGTATGTTTAAACGGGATCTTTCAAGTTTCCAACTCGGTGGTTGCCGAAAGACTGATCTCATACGATATTCGACAGAAAGTAAATAACATAAGTTGTATTTAGATATTTCAGTTTATATAGAAACATATAAACATTGTAATAAGATTTGCTTTGTATAAGTCAGCTAGTAAATGGTATAAACATTCTCTTTTTCTTTCAGTGTGATAATATTATATATATATATATATATATATATATATATATTAAAATTTTAATAATTTAATTAGTTAAATAATCAAAATCAAAAAATAAAAGAAAGCAACAGGAATAGAAAAATACGAGACCTCATCGAAAACTCCGTTTGTTAGGACAGACGTCCTTCCTCGTAAACAATGAACTTTCATCTCTCTCTCTCTCTCTTCCTCGCTCTATTTTGCTATTTTTTTCTTAATTTTTCTGTATGCACGTGTACGCGTATGTACGTAATACGTATATGCCTTTTAACAAATGTAATATCGTTTGGTATCGATATATTTTATATATAGAAAGATCGTCGACGATCGAACGTGATGCGTGTACCTGATCGTGACACCCTTATTTCAATATTGTAAATTTAATTTGTCAACGAGGTATAAATTCTATATTCATTTAAATACACATACATTGATATGTGTATGAATAATGCATATTAATCATAATACACATTAAATGACACGTTTAAATAAAATCCCACATTAAAATTTACATTGTACTAACTACATATACCACATAAGAACAAGAAAGCAAAATTGAATATACCAAGATACTTTGTTCTTCTTCTTCTTTTTCATATTATTGTTGTTATTATTATTGTTATTATTATTCTTATTGTCTTTATAAATCAATCACAATTGAAGATATTGGGAAATAAACATGAAATTTCTTTCTTAATCTTCTTAACTGTTTTTTTTCTTCTTCTTTTCTTTTATATGAATAATAAGAAGTATAAGGTATCATAATAGGATACCTATGTAATCGTCTTTCATTTGAATAGGTCTTTGATATAATTGTTATTTGGACGGCTAATGCTTCCTTATCGAATGCCTTTTTGTCAAGAGCTAACAAAGTTTCTTTTCAATTTAATCTCGATATCGTTCTTTGTTTCATTCAAATTCTCGATTCGTTTACCCTTTCTTTCTCTCTCTCTCTCTCTCTCTCTCTCTCTCTCTCTCTGTATATATATATACATATTATATATAATATATAATACATATATATATCTGTATATATCTGAATCTGTATCAGAAATGAGTAACTCAGGGTTTATAAAAAAACATTATCATATACGTATTCATGTACGTATCAATGCAATTACAACTAACATTTTGCATCGAAAAATGACAATAGTCGACTCTAATTAGTGAATTTCTTAATCACTGGTATTACATCTTACGTTGATACATTTGTGAAGAGCTTTGTTATCTACGGCCAGTTGAAACGCATTTTAACTATTAACCGAAGTATCGAAATCATTTATCAAAAGTCGTAACTTTAACGACAAACGAATAAAAGATTGTATTAGAGTTTATTTCAATATCTTCCAATGTATCTTCCAATATAATAATGTAAAGTTTATTAACGAGAAGTAGAATCATATATGTAATTAAAAATAAACAACTAATAGATTTCGTTCCATTACAAAAATATATATACATACATTTATGCGTACACATTAAAAGTATTGCTAATAAAAAATCAATGGAATTATAGAAAACATTTCATTGTAAATTGATGCCGAAAATAACAAATACCCTTCAATAATGTGTAATTTTTTCTTTTTCTATCAAGCATTAATTCCTTTTTTAATCAATATAAGCATTTTTAGTTCATAATGAATTCTATCAATAACAATATCAGATATTTAATTTTGGCTCATTGCAGAACAAAGGTTGCTCGTTACTGTCTATACAATATAATAAAATCTCAAGCAATACCCAAGAGAAAGACTACTATATACTTTGTGTATGAGTGTGTGGGTGTGTATATTGTGACTAGTTATGTACATATGTACATATATACATATCTATCTATTTACAAACGTATGTTTAAACGGGATCTTTCAAGTTTCCAACTCGGTGGTTGCCGAAAGACTGATCTCATACGATATTCGACAGAAAGTAAATAACATAAGTTGTATTTAGATATTTCAGTTTATATAGAAACATATAAACATTGTAATAAGATTTGCTTTGTATAAGTCAGCTAGTAAATGGTATAAACATTCTCTTTTTCTTTCAGTGTGATAATATATATATATATATATATATATATATATATATATATATATATATACATTAAAATTTTAATAATTTAATTAGTTAAATAATCAAAATCAAAAAGTAAAAGAAAGCAACAGGAATAGAAAAATACGAGACCTCATCGAAAACTCCGTTTGTTAGGACAGACGTCCTTCCTCGTAAACAATGAACTTTCATCTCTCTCTCTCTCTCTTCCTCGCTCTATTTTGCTATTTTTTCTTAATTTTTCTGTATGCACGTGTACGCGTATGTACGTAATACGTATATGCCTTTTAACAAATGTAATATCGTTTGGTATCGATATATTTTATATATAGAAAGATCGTCGACGATCGAACGTGATGCGTGTACCTGATCGTGACACCCTTATTTCAATATTGTAAATTTAATTTGTCAACGAGGTATAAATTCTATATTCATTTAAATACACATACATTGATATGTGTATGAATAATGCATATTAATCATAATACACATTAAATGACACGTTTAAATAAAATCCCACATTAAAATTTACATTGTACTAGCTACATATACCACATAAGAACAAGAAAGCAAAATTGAATATACCAAGATACTTTGTTCTTCTTCTTCTTTTTCATATTATTGTTGTTATTATTATTGTTATTATTATTCTTATTGTCTTTATAAATCAATCACAATTGAAGATATTGGGAAATAAACATGAAATTTCTTTCTTAATCTTCTTAACTGTTTTTTTTCTTCTTCTTTTCTTTTATATGAATAATAAGAAGTATAAGGTATCATAATAGGATACCTATGTAATCGTCTTTCATTTGAATAGGTCTTTGATATAATTGTTATTTGGACGGCTAATGCTTCCTTATCGAATGCCTTTTTGTCAAGAGCTAACAAAGTTTCTTTTCAATTTAATCTCGATATCGTTCTTTGTTTCATTCAAATTCTCGATTCGTTTACCCTTTCTTTCTCTCTCTCTCTCTCTCTCTGTATATATATATACATATTATATATAATATATAATACATATATATATCTGTATATATCTGAATCTGTATCAGAAATGAGTAACTCAGGGTTTATAAAAAAACATTATCATATACGTATTCATGTACGTATCAATGCAATTACAACTAACATTTTGCATCGAAAAATGACAATAGTCGACTCTAATTAGTGAATTTCTTAATCACTGGTATTACATCTTACGTTGATACATTTGTGAAGAGCTTTGTTATCTACGGCCAGTTGAAACGCATTTTAACTATTAACCGAAGTATCGAAATCATTTATCAAAACTCGTAACTTTAACGACAAACGAATAAAAGATTGTATTAGAGTTTATTTCAATATCTTCCAATGTATCTTCCAATATAATAATGTAAAGTTTATTAACGAGAAGTAGAATCATATATGTAATTAAAAATAAACAACTAATAGATTTCGTTCCACTACAAAAATATATATACATACATTTATGCGTACACATTAAAAGTATTGCTAATAAAAAATCAATGGAATTATAGAAAACATTTCATTGTAAATTGATGCCGAAAATAACAAATACCCTTCAATAATGTGTAATTTTTTCTTTTTCTATCAAGCATTAATTCCTTTTTTAATCAATATAAGCATTTTTAGTTCATAATGAATTCTATCAATAACAATATCAGATATTTAATTTTGGCTCATTGCAGAACAAAGGTTGCTCGTTACTGTCTATACAATATAATAAAATCTCAAGCAATACCCAAGAGAAAGACTACTATATACTTTGTGTATGAGTGTGTGGGTGTGTATATTGTGACTAGTTATGTACATATGTACATATATACATATCTATCTATTTACAAACGTATGTTTAAACGGGATCTTTCAAGTTTCCAACTCGGTGGTTGCCGAAAGACTGATCTCATACGATATTCGACAGAAAGTAAATAACATAAGTTGTATTTAGATATTTCAGTTTATATAGAAACATATAAACATTGTAATAAGATTTGCTTTGTATAAGTCAGCTAGTAAATGGTATAAACATTCTCTTTTTCTTTCAGTGTGATAATATTATATATATATATATATATATATATATATATATATATATATATACATTAAAATTTTAATAATTTAATTAGTTAAATAATCAAAATCAAAAAGTAAAAGAAAGCAACAGGAATAGAAAAATACGAGACCTCATCGAAAACTCCGTTTGTTAGGACAGACGTCCTTCCTCGTAAACAATGAACTTTCATCTCTCTCTCTCTCTCTTCCTCGCTCTATTTTGCTATTTTTTCTTAATTTTTCTGTATGCACGTGTACGCGTATGTACGTAATACGTATATGCCTTTTAACAAATGTAATATCGTTTGGTATCGATATATTTTATATATAGAAAGATCGTCGACGATCGAACGTGATGCGTGTACCTGATCGTGACACCCTTATTTCAATATTGTAAATTTAATTTGTCAACGAGGTATAAATTCTATATTCATTTAAATACACATACATTGATATGTGTATGAATAATGCATATTAATCATAATACACATTAAATGACACGTTTAAATAAAATCCCACATTAAAATTTACATTGTACTAGCTACATATACCACATAAGAACAAGAAAGCAAAATTGAATATACCAAGATACTTTGTTCTTCTTCTTCTTTTTCATATTATTGTTGTTATTATTATTGTTATTATTATTCTTATTGTCTTTATAAATCAATCACAATTGAAGATATTGGGAAATAAACATGAAATTTCTTTCTTAATCTTCTTAACTGTTTTTTTTCTTCTTCTTTTCTTTTATATGAATAATAAGAAGTATAAGGTATCATAATAGGATACCTATGTAATCGTCTTTCATTTGAATAGGTCTTTGA
Organism: Vespula vulgaris; assembly: GCF_905475345.1. NCBI lineage: Eukaryota > Metazoa > Arthropoda > Insecta > Hymenoptera > Vespidae > Vespula > Vespula vulgaris. The sequence goes on along the minus strand of NC_066597.1, from coordinate 5,601,087 downwards.
TATAATTGTTATTTGGACGGCTAATGCTTCCTTATCGAATGCCTTTTTGTCAAGAGCTAACAAAGTTTCTTTTCAATTTAATCTCGATATCGTTCTTTGTTTCATTCAAATTCTCGATTCGTTTACCCTTTCTTTCTCTCTCTCTCTCTCTCTCTCTCTCTCTCTCTCTCTGTATATATATATACATATTATATATAATATATAATACATATATATATCTGTATATATCTGAATCTGTATCAGAAATGAGTAACTCAGGGTTTATAAAAAAACATTATCATATACGTATTCATGTACGTATCAATGCAATTACAACTAACATTTTGCATCGAAAAATGACAATAGTCGACTCTAATTAGTGAATTTCTTAATCACTGGTATTACATCTTACGTTGATACATTTGTGAAGAGCTTTGTTATCTACGGCCAGTTGAAACGCATTTTAACTATTAACCGAAGTATCGAAATCATTTATCAAAACTCGTAACTTTAACGACAAACGAATAAAAGATTGTATTAGAGTTTATTTCAATATCTTCCAATGTATCTTCCAATATAATAATGTAAAGTTTATTAACGAGAAGTAGAATCATATATGTAATTAAAAATAAACAACTAATAGATTTCGTTCCACTACAAAAATATATATACATACATTTATGCGTACACATTAAAAGTATTGCTAATAAAAAATCAATGGAATTATAGAAAACATTTCATTGTAAATTGATGCCGAAAATAACAAATACCCTTCAATAATGTGTAATTTTTTCTTTTTCTATCAAGCATTAATTCCTTTTTTAATCAATATAAGCATTTTTAGTTCATAATGAATTCTATCAATAACAATATCAGATATTTAATTTTGGCTCATTGCAGAACAAAGGTTGCTCGTTACTGTCTATACAATATAATAAAATCTCAAGCAATACCCAAGAGAAAGACTACTATATACTTTGTGTATGAGTGTGTGGGTGTGTATATTGTGACTAGTTATGTACATATGTACATATATACATATCTATCTATTTACAAACGTATGTTTAAACGGGATCTTTCAAGTTTCCAACTCGGTGGTTGCCGAAAGACTGATCTCATACGATATTCGACAGAAAGTAAATAACATAAGTTGTATTTAGATATTTCAGTTTATATAGAAACATATAAACATTGTAATAAGATTTGCTTTGTATAAGTCAGCTAGTAAATGGTATAAACATTCTCTTTTTCTTTCAGTGTGATAATATTATATATATATATATATATATATATATATATATATACATTAAAATTTTAATAATTTAATTAGTTAAATAATCAAAATCAAAAAGTAAAAGAAAGCAACAGGAATAGAAAAATACGAGACCTCATCGAAAACTCCGTTTGTTAGGACAGACGTCCTTCCTCGTAAACAATGAACTTTCATCTCTCTCTCTCTCTCTTCCTCGCTCTATTTTGCTATTTTTTCTTAATTTTTCTGTATGCACGTGTACGCGTATGTACGTAATACGTATATGCCTTTTAACAAATGTAATATCGTTTGGTATCGATATATTTTATATATAGAAAGATCGTCGACGATCGAACGTGATGCGTGTACCTGATCGTGACACCCTTATTTCAATATTGTAAATTTAATTTGTCAACGAGGTATAAATTCTATATTCATTTAAATACACATACATTGATATGTGTATGAATAATGCATATTAATCATAATACACATTAAATGACACGTTTAAATAAAATCCCACATTAAAATTTACATTGTACTAGCTACATATACCACATAAGAACAAGAAAGCAAAATTGAATATACCAAGATACTTTGTTCTTCTTCTTCTTTTTCATATTATTGTTGTTATTATTATTGTTATTATTATTCTTATTGTCTTTATAAATCAATCATAATTGAAGATATTGGGAAATAAACATGAAATTTCTTTCTTAATCTTCTTAACTGTTTTTTTTCTTCTTCTTTTCTTTTATATGAATAATAAGAAGTATAAGGTATCATAATAGGATACCTATGTAATCGTCTTTCATTTGAATAGGTCTTTGATATAATTGTTATTTGGACGGCTAATGCTTCCTTATCGAATGCCTTTTTGTCAAGAGCTAACAAAGTTTCTTTTCAATTTAATCTCGATATCGTTCTTTGTTTCATTCAAATTCTCGATTCGTTTACCCTTTCTTTCTCTCTCTCTCTCTCTCTCTCTCTCTCTCTCTCTGTATATATATATACATATTATATATAATATATAATACATATATATATCTGTATATATCTGAATCTGTATCAGAAATGAGTAACTCAGGGTTTATAAAAAAACATTATCATATACGTATTCATGTACGTATCAATGCAATTACAACTTACATTTTGCATCGAAAAATGACAATAGTCGACTCTAATTAGTGAATTTCTTAATCACTGGTATTACATCTTACGTTGATACATTTGTGAAGAGCTTTGTTATCTACGGCCAGTTGAAACGCATTTTAACTATTAACCGAAGTATCGAAATCATTTATCAAAACTCGTAACTTTAACGACAAACGAATAAAAGATTGTATTAGAGTTTATTTCAATATCTTCCAATGTATCTTCCAATATAATAATGTAAAGTTTATTAACGAGAAGTAGAATCATATATGTAATTAAAAATAAACAACTAATAGATTTCGTTCCATTACAAAAATATATATACATACATTTATGCGTACACATTAAAAGTATTGCTAATAAAAAATCAATGGAATTATAGAAAACATTTCATTGTAAATTGATGCCGAAAATAACAAATACCCTTCAATAATGTGTAATTTTTTCTTTTTCTATCAAGCATTAATTCCTTTTTTAATCAATATAAGCATTTTTAGTTCATAATGAATTCTATCAATAACAATATCAGATATTTAATTTTGGCTCATTGCAGAACAAAGGTTGCTCGTTACTGTCTATACAATATAATAAAATCTCAAGCAATACCCAAGAGAAAGACTACTATATACTTTGTGTATGAGTGTGTGGGTGTGTATATTGTGACTAGTTATGTACATATGTACATATATACATATCTATCTGTTTACAAACGTATGTTTATATAGGATCTTTGAGGTTTCCAACTCGGTGGTTGCGGAAAGACTGATCTCATACGATATTCGACAAAAAGTAAATAACATAAGGTGTATTTAGATATTTCAGCTTATATAGAAACATATAACCATTGTAATAAGATTTGCTTTGTATACGTCCGCTAGTAAATGCTATAAACATTCTCTTTTTCTTTCAGGGTAATAATATTAGATATATATATATATATTTAAATTTTTATAATTTAATTAGTTAATTAATCAAAATCAAAAAAAGAAAAGAAAGCAACAGGAATAGAAAAATACGAGACCTCATCGTAAACTTCGTTCGTTAGGACAGACGTCCTTCCTCGAAAACAATGAACTTTCATCTATCTCTCTCTCTCTGCCTCTTCCTTGCTCTATTTTGCTATTTTTTTCTTAATTTTTCTGTATGCACGTGTACGCGTACGTACGTAATACGTATATGCATTTTAACGAATGTAATATCGTTTGGTATCGATATATTTTATATATAGAAAGATCGTCGACGATCGAACGTGATGCGTGTACCTGATCGTGACACCCTTATTTCAATATTGTAAATTTAATTTGTCAACGAGGTATAAATTCTATATTCATTTAAATACACATACATTGATATGTGTATGAATAATGCATATTAATCATAATACACATTAAATGACACGTTTAAATAAAATCCCACATTAAAATTTACATTGTACTAGCTACATATACCACATAAGAACAAGAAAGCAAAATTGAATATACCAAGATACTTTGTTCTTCTTCTTCTTTTGCATATTATTGTTGTTATTATTATTGTTATTATTATTCTTATTGTCTTTATAAATCAATCATAATTGAAGATATTGGGAAATAAACATGAAATTTCTTTCTTAATCTTCTTAACTGTTTTTTTTCTTCTTTTCTTTTATATGAATAATAAGAAGTATAAGGTATCATAATAGGATACCTATGTAATCGTCTTTCATTTGAATAGGTCTTTGATATAATTGTACTTTGGACGGCTAATGCTTCCTTATCGAATGCCTTTTTGTCAAGAGCTAACAAAGTTTCTTTTCAATTTAATCTCGATATCGTTCTTTGTTTCATTCAAATTCTCGATTCGTTTACCCTTTCTTTCTCTCTCTCTCTCTCTCTCTGTATATATATATACATATTATATATAATATATAATACATATATATATCTGTATATATCTGAATCTGTATCAGAAATGAGTAACTCAGGGTTTATAAAAAAACATTATCATATACGTATTCATGTACGTATCAATGCAATTACAACTTACATTTTGCATCGAAAAATGACAATAGTCGACTCTAATTAGTGAATTTCTTAATCACTGGTATTACATCTTACGTTGATACATTTGTGAAGAGCTTTGTTATCTACGGCCAGTTGAAACGCATTTTAACTATTAACCGAAGTATCGAAATCATTTATCAAAACTCGTAACTTTAACGACAAACGAATAAAAGATTGTATTAGAGTTTATTTCAATATCTTCCAATGTATCTTCCAATATAATAATGTAAAGTTTATTAACGAGACGTAGAATCATATATCTAATTAAAAATAAACAACTAATAGATTTCGTTCCATTACAAAAATATATATACATACATTTATGCGTAAACATTAAAAGTATTGCTAATAAAAAATCAATGGAATTATAGAAAACATTTCATTGTAAATTGATGCCGAAAATAACAAATACCCTTCAATAATGTGTAATTTTTTCTTTTTCTATCAAGCATTAATTCCTTTTTTAATCAATATAAGCATTTTTAGTTCATAATGAATTCTATCAATAACAATATCAGATATTTAATTTTGGCTCATTGCAGAACAAAGGTTGCTCGTTACTGTCTATACAATATAATAAAATCTCAAGCAATACCCAAGAGAAAGACTACTATATACTTTGTGTATGAGTGTGTGGGTGTGTATATTGTGACTAGTTATGTACATATGTACATATATACATATCTATCTGTTTACAAACGTATGTTTATATAGGATCTTTGAGGTTTCCAACTCGGTGGTTGCGGAAAGACTGATCTCATACGATATTCGACAAAAAGTAAATAACATAAGGTGTATTTAGATATTTCAGCTTATATAGAAACATATAACCATTGTAATAAGATTTGCTTTGTATACGTCCGCTAGTAAATGCTATAAACATTCTCTTTTTCTTTCAGGGTAATAATATTAGATATATATATATATATTTAAATTTTTATAATTTAATTAGTTAATTAATCAAAATCAAAAAAAGAAAAGAAAGCAACAGGAATAGAAAAATACGAGACCTCATCGTAAACTTCGTTCGTTAGGACAGACGTCCTTCCTCGAAAACAATGAACTTTCATCTATCTCTCTCTCTCTGCCTCTTCCTTGCTCTATTTTGCTATTTTTTTCTTAATTTTTCTGTATGCACGTGTACGCGTACGTACGTAATACGTATATGCATTTTAACGAATGTAATATCGTTTGGTATCGATATATTTTATATATAGAAAGATCGTCGACGATCGAACGTGATGCGTGTACCTGATCGTGACACCCTTATTTCAATATTGTAAATTTAATTTGTCAACGAGGTATAAATTCTATATTCATTTAAATACACATACATTGATATGTGTATGAATAATGCATATTAATCATAATACACATTAAATGACACGTTTAAATAAAATCCCACATTAAAATTTACATTGTACTAGCTACATATACCACATAAGAACAAGAAAGTAAAATTGAATATACCAAGATACTTTGTTCTTCTTCTTCTTTTGCATATTATTGTTGTTATTATTATTGTTATTATTATTCTTATTGTCTTTATAAATCAATCATAATTGAAGATATTGGGAAATAAACATGAAATTTCTTTCTTAATCTTCTTAACTGTTTTTTTTCTTCTTTTCTTTTATATGAATAATAAGAAGTATAAGGTATCATAATAGGATACCTATGTAATCGTCTTTCATTTGAATAGGTCTTTGATATAATTGTTATTTGGACGGCTAATGCTTCCTTATCGAATGCCTTTTTGTCAAGAGCTAACAAAGTTTCTTTTCAATTTAATCTCGATATCGTTCTTTGTTTCATTCAAATTCTCGATTCGTTTACCCTTTCTTTCTCTCTCTCTCTCTCTCTCTCTGTATATATATATACATATTATATATAATATATAATACATATATATATCTGTATATATCTGAATCTGTATCAGAAATGAGTAACTCAGGGTTTATAAAAAAACATTATCATATACGTATTCATGTACGTATCAATGCAATTACAACTAACATTTTGCATCGAAAAATGACAATAGTCGACTCTAATTAGTGAATTTCTTAATCACTGGTATTACATCTTACGTTGATACATTTGTGAAGAGCTTTGTTATCTACGGCCAGTTGAAACGCATTTTAACTATTAACCGAAGTATCGAAATCATTTATCAAAACTCGTAACTTTAACGACAAACGAATAAAAGATTGTATTAGAGTTTATTTCAATATCTTCCAATGTATCTTCCAATATAATAATGTAAAGTTTATTAACGAGAAGTAGAATCATATATCTAATTAAAAATAAACAACTAATAGATTTCGTTCCATTACAAAAATATATATACATACATTTATGCGTACACATTAAAAGTATTGCTAATAAAAAATCAATGGAATTATAGAAAACATTTCATTGTAAATTGATGCCGAAAATAACAAATACCCTTCAATAATGTGTAATTTTTTCTTTTTCTATCAAGCATTAATTCCTTTTTTAATCAATATAAGCATTTTTAGTTCATAATGAATTCTATCAATAACAATATCAGATATTTAATTTTGGCTCATTGCAGAACAAAGGTTGCTCGTTACTGTCTATACAATATAATAAAATCTCAAGCAATACCCAAGAGAAAGACTACTATATACTTTGTGTATGAGTGTGTGGGTGTGTATATTGTGACTAGTTATGTACATATGTACATATGTACATATCTATCTATTTACAAACGTATGTTTAAACGGGATCTTTCAAGTTTCCAACTTGGTGGTTGCCGAAAGGCTGATCTCATACGATATTCGACCAAAAGTAAATAAGATAAGGTGTATTTAGATATTTCAGCTTATATAGAAACATATAACCATTGTAATAAAATTTGCTTTGTATACGTCCGCTAGTAAATGCTATAAACATTCTCTTTTTCTTTCAGGGTAATAATATTATATATATATATATATATATTTAAATTTTTATAATTTAATTAGTTAATTAATCAAAATCAAAAAAAGAAAAGAAAGCAACAGGAATAGAAAAATACGAGACCTCATCGTAAACTTCGTTCGTTAGGACAGACGTCCTTCCTCGAAAACAATGAACTTTCATCTATCTCTCTCTCTCTGTCTCTTCCTTGCTCTATTTTGCTATTTTTTTCTTAATTTTTCTGTATGCACGTGTACGCGTACGTACGTAATACGTATATGCATTTTAACGAATGTAATATCGTTTGGTATCGATATATTTTATATATAGAAAGATCGTCGACGATCGAACGTGATGCGTGTACCTGATCGTGACACCCTTATTTCAATATTGTAAATTTAATTTGTCAACGAGGTATAAATTCGATATTCATTTAAATATACATACATTCATATGTGTATGAATAATGCATATTAATCATAATACGTATTAAATGACACGTTTAATTGAAATCCCACATTAAAATTTACATTGTACTAGATACATATACCACATAAGAACAAGTAAGCAAAATTGAAGTTACCAAGATACTTTGTTCTTCTTCTTCTTTTTCATATTATTGTTGTTATTATTATTTTTATTATTATCCTTATTGTATTTAGAAATCAATCATAATTGAAGATATTAGGAAATAAAGAGGAGATTTCTTTCTTATTCTTCTTAACTGTGTTTTTTTCTTTTTCTTTTCTTTTATATGAATAATAAGAAATATAAGGTATCATAATCGGATACATATGTAATCTTCTTTAATTTGAATGGGTTTTTGATATAATTGTACTTTGGACGGCTAATGCTTCCTTATCGAGTGCCTTTTTGTTAAGAGGTAACAAAGTTTCTTTTCAATTTAATCCCGATATCGTTCTTTGTTTTATTCAAATTCTCGATTCCTTTACCCTTTTTCTTTCTCTCTCTCTCTCTCTCGCTCTCTCTCTCTGTATATATATTTATATATATATAATATATAATATGTATATATATATATATATATATATATATATATATATATATATATATATATCTGTATATATCTGAATCTGTATCAGAAATGAGTAACTCAGGGTTTATAAAAAAACATTATCATATACGTATTCATGTACGTATCAATGCAATTACAGCTTACATTTTGCATCGAAAAATGACAATAGTCGACTCTAATTAGTGAATTTCTTAATCACTGGTATTACATCTTACGTTGATACATTTGTGAAGAGCTTTGTTATCTACGGCCAGTTGAAACGCATTTTAACTATTAACCGAAGTATCGAAATCATTTATCAAAACTCGTAACTTTAACGACAAACGAATAAAAGATTGTATTAGAGTTTATTTCAATATCTTCCAATGTATCTTCCAATATAATAATGTAAAGTTTATTAACGAGAAGTAGAATCATATATCTAATTAAAAATAAACAACTAATAGATTTCGTTCCATTACAAAAATATATATACATACATTTATGCGTACACATTAAAAGTATTGCTAATAAAAAATCAATGGAATTATAGAAAACATTTCATTGTAAATTAATGCCGAAAATAACAAATACCCTTCAATAATGTGTAATTTTTTCTTTTTCTATCAAGCATTAATTCCTTTTTTAATCAATATAAGCATTTTTAGTTCATAATGAATTCTATCAATAACAATATCAGATATCTAATTTTGGCTAATTGCAGAACAAAGGTTGCTAGTTACTGTCTATACAATATAATAAAATCTCAAGCAATACCCAAGAGTAAGACTACTATATACTTTGTGTATGAGTGTGTGGGTGTGTATATTGTGACTAGTTATGTACATATGTACATATATACATATCTATCTGTTTACAAACGTATGTTTATATAGGATCTTTGAAGTTTCCAACTCGGTGGTTGCGGAAAGACTGATCTCATACGATATTCGACAAAAAGTAAATAACATAAGGTGTATTTAGATACTTCAGCTTATATAGAAACATATAAACATTGTAATAAGATTTGCTTTGTATACGTCCGCTAGTAAATGCTATAAACATTCTCTTTTTCTTTCAGGGTAATAATATTATATATATATATTTAAATTTTTTTAATTTAATTAGTTAATTAATTATTTTAATAATGATTGATTTTATAACGAATATTTTTAAGGTAATCTTGGCATTGTTTGTACATGTATATTATGTACTAATATGTATACATATATTTATGTTAATGAATAGGTAATATAGAATATTTATATTTAAATAAATATGTATCTTTTTTTAGTTTTAAGTATTATAAAATCATTAGAAAATATTGTCATTAATTATGTTAAAATATCCCTTATCTATACCGTATTGGCTAATAAGTAATATCGGTAAAGTATCTTCCTTTCTTTATATTTAAATAAATAATATCGTGTATTTTCATCGATTGGAAAATTTGTAACTATGTCTACAACTTAATGATAAAACATTTAGATATATCTTGAAGAACAATACTTCACAAAAATAGCGAAAACAGATAATTCAATTGTGATTGATCGTACAAGAAGAATTATTATCAATTGTATCAAAATTTGACTAAATGAAGTTTCGAACATTTCTACTCGTTGTTAATTTTGAAAATCTTTATGGAAAATTCGCATGATTCATACGATTCAACTTTATAATAACGATAGTTATCATCCATAAAATTTAGCTAAGTTTAATACTGCACAAGCCGATTTATATTGATCGTATAACACAGAGGAAAATTATACCGTTGCAATTACCACAAATTGAAATTCCAAGGAAATGCATTCCTATAGCGGGTTACTGAAACTATAGCACCAAGAAGAACGGGTCCGGGGTCATTGGTGAGCTCTCGTTGCGCCCTCTACGCGCATATTTTTTGTCCAGATCGGACCAATCGTTCGACAGACGTTACGGATGTCGAGTGAGGTTATGGCACTCTTACGGACGTTACGGCGTGTTACGGTCGTTACAGCACCCTTATGGACCTTATGGCTTGTTACGGTTGTTACGGCACCCTTATGGACCTTACGGCTTGTTACGGTCATTACGGCGATGTTACGGACGTTACGGACGTTGCGGCGTGTTACGGTCGTTACGGCACCCTTATGGACCTTACGGCTTGTTACGGTCGTTACGGCGATGTTACGGACGTTACGGACGTTCGACGGACGTTCGACAGACGTTACGGATGTTCGAATAAGGTTACGGCACTCTTACGGACGTTACAGCGGGTTACGGTCATTACTGCACCCTTACAGACGTTACGGCGTGTTACGGTCGTTACGGCACCCTTATGGACGTTACGGATGGTCGAGTGAGGTTACGACACTCTTACGGACGTTACAGCGGGTTACTGAAACTATAGCACCTAGAAGAACGCGACTGGGGTCATTAGTGAGCTCTCGTTGCGCCCTCTACACGCATATTTTTTTCGTCCAGATCGGACCAATAAAAATAACGAGTGCAGTCTACACACGATTTATATAATTTGGAAATCCTTTAGTACACATAATTTCCATCGATTTCTCCAATTCTCATTCGTATATCGATTATTCTCCCTGCTTTCACCCTCTCCACCTCTCCCTCAATAAACACATGTACACACACGTACATATATGGATATTATATATATATGTTTGTATGTATGTACACTCAATATATCTATATAGTATGAAGTATATGTATTTGAGAAATAACGATACTATTATATAGTATATACATTTATATTATATATAATTATGATATATAATTATAATTATATAATATATATAATTATAACTATATAAGAATATACAGAATGTATTATTACTAGTACTATCACTAGTATTATTATATATATAATAATTCTTTACAAAGATATACGTATAAACAAATCTTACGAATTCTCAAATTCCATTAAATTAAAAAAAAAAAAAAGAAAGAAAGAAAGAAAAAGAGAAAACAGGAATGAAAGAAAACAAAACAATAAAAGATAAAAATACATTTAATTCTCATTCAATTGAAAATATTCATCGATATCGATATTCGATACTTATCAATAGTTAATAATACCTTTAATCTCGTGTTCTAATTGTAGAAATAATTAATTATGATCATCACTGAGGATAATTAACTAATCCGTTATACTAAGTTATCGATAGACAAACTCGCATGTTCATTACGATCGCTGAAAGGAAATTCGAAGTGGCTTTAACCTTAAAGACAATAGCTTTTGTAAGCTTATCTCGACCGTCCTTCGTGTATATTTGAAATAATTTCGGAATATACATATTGCAAAGAGGTATAACGATCCCGTTGAGAATTGGCACGATATAGCTCGCTCTCTGTCTTTCTCGTTCTCTATATCGTTCAACTAATAGGAATTATAAGCGAAATGATTTAAAGCTCGTCGCGATAAAGATTAAACATTCGACAAACTAAAACTTTAATGATTCTCTTTAAAAAATTATATTCTTTTAAAAAGAATAATATTCTCTTAAAAAAATTAATATTCTCGAATTATTGTTCCAAAGATTGTCCGTTTATCCTCTTTCCTTTTTTCTTGTTTTCTTTTACTGTGATTATTTTTTGAAAGATAATTCTTTATTTACACGTACATATTTATCCTTTTGTATTTTATTCTTTATATTATTTTTTATTTATCTTTTCGTATTTTTTTAATACTGTTCATCTAAAACTTGTATCTTAATATTTTTTTTACTTGAGAAAGCATGTCACGCAATTTATTCTAATAAAAACATAGAAATTCGAAAGTGTTCATAAATTTGGCTTGATTTATTGTTAAATTTTTACAACGACGATGAATCAACAAATTAATTAATCATTAATTCTTAATAATACAATAAAGAAAAAAAAGAAATGATAAAATAAATATGATAAAATAAATCGCACATTAATTTCAATGCAACGTTTTGTAGATTAAAAATCTATGAGAGTTATTTCTTTTTTTTTCTCTCGATGGAAAATTTATTAAAAAATTCTCTATTGTTACATGGAACCAACATATCTTTATTTCATATATGTATTGTGTATATATGTGTCTATGTCTGAGAATGGCGTTAAATTAAAAGAGAGGGTTGTAAATGGTTTCGGTCGGTGCTCCATCCTGTTATACTTCCTCTATGACGTCAAACCGGAGACAGAAGAGCTCTCACTCTTTGAATCTCGTTTTCCGGGTCAAACGAGGTTAAAGTTATAACAACAACATACGTAGTTCTTGTTCCAATAGTTTTCTCCTCGATCTAACAAATTCGAGTTGAAAAAATTTGTCATAGTCCACGATAATTTCAAACGTTTTAATGATGGTACAATATAGTCTAAGAAATTAAAGATCAATGTGAAATAGAATTATAATTGTTCATAGCGAGTGGGAATAATAAAGTTTATTCTCTCTTTTATAAAACATTTTTTCTGTGTTATCTCAATAAATAAAATATGTGTATAACAATTCACGTTATACGATTTTAAGTATTGTTTAAAAGAAAAGTAGTAATATTAATAATGATACGAATTTACTTTGTTTCTTATTGTATGTATATATATTATTGTGTATATATATATAATATATAATATATAATATATATATTATATATATATTATATATATATATATATATATATATATATGTATAGAAAACGATCTTCGATTCGTGGCAATATATATATATATATATTTCATTAAATAAAATCTTTACAAAAGTAATTACAATAGTAACGATACAAATTAAATTCGTTTCTCATTGTGTGTGTGTATTTATGTGTGTATGTATATATGTATATGAGAATGATTTTCAATTCGTGTCAATGTATATCTATTTTTTAATTAAATTGAAGTTTAGTAAATAAAATTGTTAAAAAAGTAGAAACAATAGTAACGATGCAAATTAATATCATTTATCCCAATATATACATGTGTGCGTATGTGTGTGTGTGTATACCTATATACTATATAAGGCTTTGTATATATGTAAATAAATCGTAGAGTGCTTGTTCATTCTGGATCTTCTCTTTTATCAACGTAACGCAAAAGTCGCAGTGAAAAGCCAATTTGAATATATATATATATATATATATATATATATATATATATAAAGATGATATATATATATATATATATAAAGATGATATATATATATATATATATATATACTCACGTACATATATATGCGTTTATATATGTATAGATCAGAAATGGAGAATCGTGCCCGACGATTTCGTAGAATCATTTCTCGACGTCGACAACCATAAATCTTCGATTAAATGCATCGTTACTCGTTGTTCCGTCATCTTTGGCGATGATTCAAAAGAGAACTCAGTAGTCGTCGCTTAAAATCAGCAATTAATTATTAATAACATGAGAGTTATTCGTTCATGATTGTTTTATTCTTTTGAGAAAAAGAAAAAGATAAATAAAATATTTTTAAAAAAAGAAAAGAAAAAACAAGAAAGAAAAAGAGAAAATATTAGATTCATTTTGCTTGAAAATACATATTTCCTATCTTCTTTTCTCTCTCTTTTTCTCTCTTTCTCTCTCTCTCTCTCTCTTTCTCTCTCTTTCTCTCTCTTTTTCTCTTTCTTTATTTGCAATGGGAAGTTCAGTTTACACGACAAGGGGAAGCAAAACGAATCGCTGTTTTTATGAACCGGATATACCATGCTACGAACATACTCGAGTGTCTAGAGAACAGCATGTTGTCGCTATACTGTTGACAGCTCTCGATAAAACTTTTCACGTGATTGCCGGTGAATACATCAATAGAATGTAATGAGTAAAAAGAGAAACACAGAAAACATCAAATTCCAAACGCAAACATTAAATGCATATGCAAATATATATATATATATATATATATATATATATATACATATATCGTACGTACATACGTACATGCGTACATGCATAGGTATAAGTGCTGTTACATCTGTAACGTGGATGATAATCCATTGACAATATTTTCCTTCATCGTGAATCATTTCACACGAGTTACTTTTTCATTTCATACCGAGATTTGTCGAATAAAAACGAATTTCCTAGGAAACGAGAAGAACTAAATCGCTAGGTAGGTTGATAGATTGATCCGAATGGATGGCTATCAATTCTGCACCCACTTGGTAACGAATTCGTCCACACGCATAGTACGACATATATATATATATATATATATATATATATATATATATACATATATATATATATATGTATATGTATGAGAGGAGATCCTGGCTATCGGCCTTTTAATTAAATGCCCTGTCATGAGTACCGTTCGATTCCATATTCGTTGAAAACGAACACCCATGTAGGATCCAATGAATGCCGAATTTAACGTTCGAAAATATTCCTCTCGATTGTCATCCAATTTTTATTCTAACGTCGTTTGTGATATAATTTTTCATAAATTTTGTGATCATCGATAATCCAACGTCTAATCGATCGTTATCTAACTCGATAGTGTTCAACTGTACGTTCAAATATTTTTCATAATCTTGTTAAAGGATCAAGATATTGGCAACATATGTGCATTTATAATCACTAAACAACTATATTTTCGTATCTTCGTGATTTATGGATCAATGTCGTTATAAATCTTTGTTAACAAGTTTAATGAACAGATTTTAAAGTCGAATATATTATTTGGTTTAATTCATCATTTTTTATCTTCTTTCTTCGATACTGTTGTATTCTTTTTTTGATTAAATAATAAATATATTATAGACATATATATATATACATATATGTATATACAATACTATATTATACTATATCACAAGCTAGATATACATTACAATGTAAGATTTGGAAGTGTTTGATGAAGGAAAGTCCGGTTCTCTGGTTCTTCCACCATCCGATTGTAGTTAAACTTATGTTCTAAATCTTCGAACTCGTCGGCTGGTGACAATATTAATATTAAACATTACTAATTTTTAACTTTAAATTGAATAGACAAATAAGAGTTACACGAAAACGCAGTAATAAAGTTAATGGTAGAGGTCAGTAGAAAGGCAACAATTTCAGATACGTAAAATTGTAATTTACAAAAATCGGTGAAACGTAGTTGTCATTCCATGTTACGTATCACTTTCATATTTAGATCGAGGTAAAAATGTTTCTTCGTTTTCTATCGGCCCCATAACTTTAGCAATGTCAAACAATCCATTTGGCGATCGTACCGCGCGTTCGAAAGTTGAATTTTCATAGAGTTTTCATAGAGTTTTCATATCTTTAGAAAGGTCATGATTTGTATGTGTTTATGTGTTTAAAAGTTATTATGCCTTATAAATAAGGTAGAATAAAGTAGACATATTTTGAAATTTTATTACAAGGAGGATAATAATGCCGCTCTAGCTATTAAAAATATTTGTAATATTTATCGACCGATGCATTAACAATGGACGTCGTACATAGCTACATCAAACGTTTTCGATATGGAAGGTATGATGTAAGTGGTGCGACTGATGTCGACAAGGAACTAACCATCGATCACAAAACAGTTTTATATCGTTTGAAGAAGGTTGGATATAAAAACGATCCAATGTTTGTGTTTCGCGTGATTAAATCGTGAAGCATTTAATGGATCGTATCTCTGTCAGCGAATCATTACCAACACCTGACGAAACCAAAGCATCCTTGAAACCGCCAATTATGTTCAATAATGTACGGAAAGTATCATGATCGATGGAACAAGAATCGATCGTTGCCACCCGTTCCAACTATTGATCATAATCTCTACTCTATACAATCGGACAATGATTCGCTTTTGCATTGAAATACGAAGAAACCTTTTCCCCTAACTTAACATCTCGATTAGTAATGTCATTGATTAATATCAATCTTTTACGGAAATTGACTCGAATTATTGCGATAATGTAGCCAGTAAAGTATATCGTTTAACGAGTGAATGACATTACTGATATGATTATTATATTATCTAAAAATTGAGTTATACGCAATTAACTATTAGCAATTAAAGAATACAATAATAAATATATTTCAATATTCGATATAATAAATTTTACACAAAATTTTAGTCGAACTTTTAATAAATTTGCCTGGAATGTATATTTATGTGTCTTAATACTGAATGGAGAATTAACCTGAGGTATTAGGTTAATTCGTACTTTTAATCAAAATTTTTAAGTTAACGAAATTAATTTGAAATCCTGTGGCACACTAAAAATATTCAAATGTTGTGAATTGAAGGAATGGGAAATGTCAACTATAATTTCAGTTTACACTTGTAACACCATCACATAGATTTACGGACATCACACGCAGATATCACTGAGAATGAATACAAACTAGGTCGGTAGAATTTCCTGATACGTATTCGTTCGTTTGTTTTTTTCTATTTCTTTTTTTTGTCGAATCTCTTTATCTTAATTAAAAAAAAATTTCTTTTCCTTCTTTAAATTTCATTTTTCTCTTTGATTTTAATTTATTCTTCATTCTCTTGTGGTTTCTCCTTTCTAGTATTAATTTCTTTTTTCTTCTTTTTCAAGTCGATTTTTTTTCTTCTTTTATTTTAATTTATTTTTCAATTCTTTTTTAACCCTTTGCACTCGGACGTCCCTTCAGAGCGATCAGAAACCGAAAAAGTCTTATAAATAATGATATCAATGTAAATGGTGTAGACGTATTTTTTCAAAACTTCTCGTATTAGTCGGATAATTATAAGAAATAAAATTTTGATTTTTTTGCAAATGTGCTTATATAGACAGGTACGTGTTATTAAACAATAAAACAAAATGATTTAGACAAAATCTTAGATTTTGCGTATGTATTTGTATTTACTTGTACTCCTCATGCTGTCTGAAAAGACATGGACGGAAAATTAGATTGATGTATGTATATATCCGAAGAAATATTCTATAAGTTCATCTTTAAGCTAATACTAATTAAAATATGTAATGGATTTACATGTAACGGATGTAAAAATAACTTTTAGCCCATAATATTATATTTCGAAATAAACTTTTGTAACTACTCTAATTAATTACGAAAGGATACTGTTAATTATTACCATTCCAAGGTATTTTGATGTTTTTACAAATATCCTTCTAAATTCCTCAAGAATACCTTGATCATCTTCTCAAAAACCTTTCAAATCTCGTGTCAACGACAGAATTGGGATGAGATTCTGATACAAGAGCAGGAACTTTGATCCAAGTATTTCTTCCACAAACAAATTTTTTTTTGCGATGCGAAAATTTCGATTGTGGAAATTCTCGCGCGAGTCAACGTTTAAGTCATATCGTAACTCGTTATCTCTTTCATATAGGATCTTTCATCAGGGAACGTGTTTTGTTAATTTCTTTTTCTTTATGTATTCGATGTTTCCATTCGAATAATTGGAAATTACATCCATAAATTGGAGCATCGTTGAATTAAAATTTTAAAACTGGCTTACAACAGACAAAGGATTTCGCTGAATGCCTCCTGTCTTTTACCTGTTGACAATATTATTGAATGTTCTCGACTCTAACATAGGAACTAGCAATTACCGTTTACATAATTTCATCCATTTACCATTTTTAACATGTTCTATCCGTATTGTCAAACCTTCCATAATTTCTTGACTGGAATGGTCCATTTTATTTTTTTTCCTTCTCGGAAGATTATTGAAAATCCATGCAACCATAACCATTCCCCGGTTACACAGGTTAATTACTTTAATTTTATAATCCGTTGAAATTATGTAATTATTCCTTCGTTAACTTTTGCCTTCTTGATGCTTGTAATCTTCCAATCAAAGAATCGTCAATCAACTTGTGCGAAGACGCATTTTCGGTCGATGTCATCGACCTCATAAGAAACAAGATATCGATTCAAACGTTTCAAACTTATTCCGTATTTCGAGTGTATGCTCAAACGATATGTCATCTCCGCGTGGCGTAGCCTTATCTTCCTTTCTCCAGAAATCAAACGCAAAAGATTTTTTCTTTTAAATCGTATATTGAAATATATTTATTATTATTATAACATTTAATTAGATATAATTAATTACGTGTATGATATACGTGTATAATCTATATGTAATATAATGATCCTATCAGTAATGTCATTCATTCACATTGTTAAGCAAGATAAATACCTTTGACTATATTACTGAAATAATTCGAGTTAATTTCCATAAAGGAATGATATCAACCAATGACATTACTAATCAAGATATTAAGTTAGAGGAAAAGGTTTCTTCGTATTTCAATGCAAAAGCAAATCACTTTCCGATTGTTTAGAGAAGAGATTATGATCAATAGTTTGAACGGCGCGACAACGGTTGATTCTCCTTCCATGGATCATGATCCTTTTCATAGATTATCGCACATAATGGCCCGTTTCAAGAGTGCATCGGTTTCGTTAGGTCCTAATAACGATTCGCAGACAGAAATCCATTAAACGCTTCACTATTTGATCATATGGAACATGAACATTGGATATCTTTTTACATCCAGCATTCTTCAAATGATGTAGAACTGTTTTGTGACCGATGGTTGGTTCCTAGTCTATGTCTTCCACCACTACATCATATCTTCCATATTGGAAACGTTTGATATAACCATGTGCGATGTCCATTTATAACGCATCGATTCTAAATTTTTTCAAGAGTTGGAGTGGCATTATTCTTTTCCTCGTAATAAAATTTCAAAATACATCTTCTTTGTTCTATCTCATTTATAAGGCGTGATAACTTTTAAACAAATACACGAATTCGAAAAAACCTCTCGAAAAATATTCCACAAAAACTCAACTTTCAAACGCGCGGCGTTTGATTACCAAATTGATTGTTGGACATTACTAAAGTTATGGACCCGGAATAATGTCATCAGCCAATATAGGAATACGAAGAAACATTTTTCCCGAATTAACTCGACCTAAATAAGGTAGGAACATATAAAATGGAATGACAATTAGGTTTCACCCATTTTTTTAAATTACAATTATGCGTATCTGACATCGTTGCTTTTCCACCGACTACTCTACTCTTACGGTTATTACTGTGTCTACGCGGGACTATTCCTCGTGTATACAATTCAAGGTTATCATCTATTTCATTTTGTCATTATATATGCTCACTAGCGGAGTTATTATGCGTAGAAGAAAAGAAGCTATATGCGAAACGCGTGATGTGCCAGAGGAATAAAAAAAAATGGAGAATCTGAAATAATTAATATCTAGAAAGTAGAGTTGCTTTTATAGCTTTTATACATCTTTCTCTAATAGTTGGAACATTTCTAATAATTGTTCCCCTGGTTCTTTATTCAATATTATATCAATGTTATCATTCGTACCTTTCTGAGAAGCATCGATATCACTACAGGAGTTGATGCATCTTTGGCAAATCTTGCCGTTTCTCTTTGTAAATCCTGAAATAATTCAATTGCGAATATACATTACACCATTGCCATACAAGTGGTTGATTGTGTTCGTCACTTTTGAAAAAGCAAGTTTGTCAAACCTCCGGCAACACCTAACAAGTAACATAGGTATATTAGATTTCCAAAATTTAATGCATAGTTTAAAATACAAATAAATTCGAAAGAAACATACCGATAATTTTTGCAAGCTTAAGTGCTCCAATTGTTACAGAAAGACTTGGTCCTACAAAAGACGATCAACTTTCTGGACATTCATCTGTCGCAGCCTCACAATTTCTTTACACTTCCGGTACGCCACGCGCTTCGCGTATAAACTCTTTTTCTTTTCGATCAAGAACTGTCTGTAACAAAATATAATAACAGAAATTAGGAAGCTTTGTAATTCTCTCACAGAAGTAACTTTTACTTCTATGATAAAAAGAAATTAATAAAGGTTATAGATATGTAAAGCATACGATGTGAAATAAAAACTAACTTTCTTTAATACATAGGAGAGTGTTTGGTGAAAGAAAATCTGGCCCATTGGTCCTTGATTGACCAAAATGACCATTCTTTCTCTTGTGAGAGGCATCTACACAAGCGATTGATGCACCTTTGGCTGTGGCAAGTCTTGTCGTATCTCTTCGTAAATCCTGAAATAATTCAATTGCGAATATATATTACGCCATTGCCGTACAAGCGGTTGATCTTAAACATTTTCAATAGACTTACGGACGGTGTTTCCAGAAGGATTATAGAATGACATGTAAATCCTGCATAGGGTAGACTAGTCGTTTTTGAAGAACCAAGTTTGTCAAACCGTCGGCAACATCTAATATGTAACGTAGGTATATTTGATTTACAAAAGTTAATGAATAGTTTAAAATGGAAATAAATTCGAAGGAAAAATACCGATAATTTTTGGAGGCTTAGATACTCTAATTGTTACAGAAAGACTTGGTCCTACAAAAGACGCTCTACTTTCTAGATATTCATCTGTCACAGCATCATCATTTTTTTATTCTTTCGGTGCGTATATACGCTTCGCCTATAGCTTCTTTTTCTTCCTTGTTTAATAACTGTCTGTAACAAAATATAATAACAGATATCAGGAAGACTTTCTTATTCTTCAGAATTATCCCAAATTCTCAGTAGCAACTTTTCCTTTTATAATAAGAAGAAATTAATAGAGGTTATAAATATGTGAAGTAATGTGTAATAATATAAAAATTAACTAACCTTCTTTAATAGATTTGTAAGTGTTGCTTGTTAAAAGAAA
The DNA here is from genome assembly GCF_905475345.1 of Vespula vulgaris. Classification (NCBI taxonomy): domain Eukaryota; kingdom Metazoa; phylum Arthropoda; class Insecta; order Hymenoptera; family Vespidae; genus Vespula; species Vespula vulgaris. The sequence continues at coordinate 5,580,068 of NC_066597.1, read as the reverse complement.
GTCCGGTTCTTTGGTTTTTGCACCGTGCGATTCCCCGGAGTTACACTTATCTTCCATATCTTTCAACTTGTCGGCAGATGACAATATTAACATTAAATCGCACTAGTTTCTAATCTTAAATTATATACATAAATAATAGTCGCGAGAAAAAACAATAATAAAATTAACAGTAGAAATCAGTACAAAAGCAACCATCCCAGTTATGTAAGATTATAACTGACAATAATTGTTGAAACCTAGTTCTTTTACCCTTTTGCGTCACATTCCTTATTCAAATGTTTCCTAGCATTCTACCGGCTAATGAATAATGACATCCGATAAAATTTTGTTAATGTTAAACAATTAATTTGGCAATAGTGCCGCGCGATTATCGAAAGGCTAGCTTCCATCAAGTATTTCGAGCAAGGTCGAATCGAAGAACGAAGAAGATACATTTGAATATTTTATTACAAGAGAGATAATGATGCCACTCCGGCTCTTAAAGAAATTTCTGACATTTATTGACCAATCCGTTATCAATGGACGTTGCACAAAGCTGTATCAAACGTTTCCAATATAGATGGTATCATGTAAGTGATGCAAATGATGCTGTCAAGGAACCAATTGTACACAAAACAGATATAAATCATTGAAGAAGAATAAAAATCCAATGTTTGTGTGCCGCATGATTAATTAATGAAACATTTAATGGATCGTATTTTTATTTGCGAATCGTTACTAAAACGGAACGGAACGGAACTGAAGCATTCTTGAAAGGATCCACCAAGCACAATTCTGGGTGAAATTGATCATGACCTATGGAAGGGGAGATTCAACCGTTGCCGTCCGTTCAAACTATTAATTATGATCTATACTCTAAACAATCGTAAATCGTAACCGCTTTTGCATTAAAATGCAAAATAGGAAAATAAAAAGAAACTTTTTTCCCTGACTTAATATCTTAATCAGTAATGTCGATAATTAATATCACTCTTTTATGAAAATTAACTCTATTTATTACAATGATGTAATTAAATGTATCACGTTTAATGAAAGATTAACATTACTAATTTGATTGTTATATCATATAAAAATTATCTTACACCTAATCAACTATATCTGATTAAACAATATAATAGTAATAAGTATATTTCGATATATGATTTAATAAATTTTACTCGAATTTTTAGTCGAATTTCTAACAAATTTACTCGATTCTATATTTTTGTGCCTCGTACTGCTTAGAGAATTAACCTGAAATATTCCGTTAATTCGCATTCTCAATCAAGTTTTTTAATCAAGCTAATGAAATTAAAATCAAATCGTACAGCCGATTAAAAATATTCAAATATTGTGAATAATTAAAGAAATAGCAAATATTCGGTTGAAAGTTGAGTTTACATTTGCGACATCGCTATTACAACGACTCACAGAAATTAGACACAGATATCACTCGATATAAATATGAAATATATCCGTACAATTTCCCAATACGCATTTGTTTGTAATATTTTTCTTTCTTTCTTTTTTTTCTTCTTCATTTTTTTTCCCTTGAATTCTTTTCTCCATTTTAATCCTTTTTTCTGATTTTCCTTTTTTGATTATTCTAATTCTTTTTCCACCTTTTTTCCTTTTTTGAATTTTAATCTTTTTTTCGATTCTAATTTCTTTTTTAATCTTTTGCGTTTTCTCCTTTTTGGTATTAATTTCTTTTTTTTTTCTTTTTCAATTCTAATTTTTCTTCCTTTTCTTTTTATTTTAATTTATTTTTTAATCTTTCTTTATCCCTTCGTACCCAGACGTCCCCACAGAGCTCCCCATCAGAAAAACGGAAATTCTTACAAGTAATAGTATTATAATTCTAGTAAGATAAGTAATATAAATTCTAAAGTAATATAATTCTAACAAGAGATCAATGAAACTGGCGTAATCGAATTTCTTCAAAACTTATCGTACTATCGAGAAAATTATAAGAAACAAAATATTGATTTTTTTTTGCAAAAGAGTTGTAACGTTTGAAAATTCGTCTAAATCAAATATGAATAAATCAATCGAAGCTCCGAACGTCTGAGAGGGCGCCGAAGTAAAGGGGTTAATTTTACCTTTTTCTAAATATCTACATGTATACAGATGAATACAAAGGCAAATTATAGTTATACATCAATATTAATACGTACACACACACATGTATATATGTATTTTTATGATTATACACACATATACACACTTATATACTTATACATATATATACATCTATTAACCCTAAATACATCCTACATATAGAGAGGTTTTCCGTTTAAACATTCGTAATAATTAAAACATATCAACACATGTTCTGTATGTGTATCTCTACATGTGTGTGTGTGTGTGTGTATAGGGTTAATTAATCTGATTCACACATTCACGAGTATAAAGATAAATAGAAAAAGAAGATGAAAATACAAATGTAAATTCACTTATATAGATACATTCGCGTCGTTAAACGATCAAACGTAATGATTTGGACGTAATTTTAGATATAATTGAATATTTACTTTTGCTTAATCCTGGTCCCGTCTGAAAAGAATAAAGAAAATTGAATTGATGTACGTACGTATAAGAGAAAATATTATATAAATTTATCTCTGGGCTGATTAAACAAAAATAAAATGTAATGATTTTACGACGGGATAGCGAACATAATTCTATCTCTTTCTATTGATAATTGTAATTAAGCAAGTTATCGTTTAATAATAATTTTGCAGAATGGTATTCAAGATAAATTTTAGCATATAATATTATATCACGATTGATCGAATGAAATTTACTTTTGTAACTATTCTGATTAATTGCAAAAGGAGTCGGTTTTCTGATTTTGTGCAACATGATATAACGGGAATATGGGATGGATTTGCGGAAAACCAATATTTACAGTCATTGCTTCCACAGCAATGAAATTATAATATTGTAATATTATAATATGATGAAAAATTTATAGCAGAATTTTAAATTTCATCGCTATTATTATTACTCGTTATTGTTAAAGGAAAGAAATGAAAATTACTTACGGCATTGCTAGGAATCCATGCTCGTTCTTGCTTATATTACATATGTGTTTAAACAATGTGAGCATTCCGGTCATCTCGTTACATCCTGGACATTAAACGAAATATTAAGTTCTTACTTAATTTCATTTCTTTCCTTGAAAATTGGTTTCATTAAAAATAAAACATCATTATTCTTTACCATGTGGATCAATCAAGCACGCTCACGGTAGTCAAGGAAAGATACTTTCAGTGCTCTTCAGACATTTTTATTTCGTGTTAATTCCGTATTTTAGTTTTATGAAAACTTTTAATAATTTCTCCCATCGGCACGATCTTGTGAGACACCGTTAACACAGTCGTCTAGGAAGAAAAATTATAAATAAGTACGTATTTACATGTACAGATGAATATCATTTGTTATTATTATTTCTATCGATCTGGTTCATAAATTTTTCTAAGAATAAATAATAAATAATAAGCTTCATATAGATCGTATTTCGACATGAGGCGCGTCATTTAAAGGATAATATTAATGATGATAATATTAATAGGACATATTTAAATGGTCGAACACTTTTAAATTACTCCTTTCGAATAATTGGTAATTATTCCAATTACACGATCTAAACGTTGACAGAGCATGCTTAAAAAAACTCTATTAAAAGATTTTGATAACTTTAGTGTTTTATCTTTATTAAAAATACTTCAAAGTCTTTCAAAATGTTCGATAAATCTTTCAATATACTTCCCAAATGTTCTAATTATTTATGGAAAAATTTGGGCCAACATTCAGAATTTCATTTTAACTTTACATAGAAAAAATGTCAGAATCTCCTTGAAACTTTTTCAATATTGCACGAACTTTTTTGTATCGTGCAAACGTTACGAAATATCCGTTTAATAATTGAAACCACAACAACTGAAATGTTTAATCAAAGATCCATACGATTCGTTGAGAACGTTAAGGGACCTTTCTATTTTTCTTCTATTTTTCATTTTTCTGTTCTCTTCGTCAATGAATTAAATCATGTATCTCTGTTCCAATTGATTAACTAATCGGCAGAGGAACGATTGAATTAGTGTCAAACCAGCAAATTAGCTAGTATCGTGGATTCCTCAAAGGATATTTTCATCGGGGATTACGAAACAGGATAGAGCTACGCAACAGTTGGCCATATATACGATTATTATAATACGACATATAAATGTATAACAGAAATATCCTAATTCAGATAACTCTAATTATATTTTCCTTTCTCTTTAATATTATGCGATAATACGTCAAAGACAAATTACAGATAAAATAAAATATAATATAATAAATGTAAAAGAATAGATAAAATATAGTATAAAGTAATAATAAAGAACTATGCAATTTTCTTTAGTACATTATAAATTGCTATATCGTAGTATCGTAGTATTGGACACAAAGTATAAAATAGTGTATAATGTAGCGTCTCCAATATAACTCATATATACATATATAAAATTATAGAATTTTCTATAGCGAGGCGTACAAAAAATTTTTAAATCTATGAAAATAAATCCTTGAGTTATGTATTAAATGTTAATATTAAATTCAATTATAATTTATTATACCAAGGCCATGAAGTGTAGAACGTCGGCGATTCTTAACGTCACTTTCTAATTTTTTGGCATTTCTCAGCTACTTCCGTTTGCACGCTCGTCTTCCTTTTTAAATCGTCTTTCATCTTTTGGAATTTGTTAGCACTGGTCACATTAGTGTCTCCAAACGGAATAACTTTCGCTGGTCCAACTCTCATCGAAAAGCTTCTACCCCGACTCCCAGACACAATGCAGGCGCAACCCAGTTGAGAGCATGCGTTATTCATTTCCCCCTATTATTTTTCATAGTCCGACGAGAATATCATTTTCTGTAATCTCACCAGTATTGCTAGCAAGTTTAGATCAATACAGCTATTACGGGAAATTTTTTTTTGTTTTCAACTTCGTTTTCTCTTTTTAAATATCACTTCTTTTGATTTTCCCTATCTGTCGTTTTCCATATACATATCCTATTCATCATCTTATTATTTAAGAATCGAATTTCGTTTATTTTCCTTTCTGGAAGGGAATTTTTTTTTTCTTTTTTTTTTTGAAATTTATTTAGTTTACGTGAAGAGAACATCGACATTGCATAGAAAATAAAATTTAAAAGATTGTATTTAGAAGAAATGGTTATTTATTTCATTGAAAATTTGTCTCTCTACGCCATTTATAACTTTTGTTTTTAGCGATGTTAATCGGTTAATCGAATATCTACCATTATCTTAAGGAATAATTAGAAGTAAATATTGGGTAATGTATTATTTAAGTGCTTTTCGAAAAATTTATTCATTTGGATAATACAATCCGAAATGTTATATTGCTAGAAATATAATAAATGCCATAATAATGCTATGCACATTTATACGTAATAAGAAATAGACGATTAGAGAAATGTAATATTTTTCTAGTAAATTACTTGTTACTTTTGAATTAGTACAGTATGAATTATTAATTAACCGAAAGTATGATTCGATAATTTTTTTTAAATTCTTCAATAGAGAGTAAATTTTTAGGAAAATGTAGTCGTTTATATGATTGAAATAAATTAGCGATGTGATACATAGTTCTGTAAAAAAAAAACAAACAGATAATTAAATAATTAGATAAAACCAATCGTATTATCTAGATATCTGTTATTGTTTAATATAAGGAAAACGAGTGAAAAAATAATTTTTTTATTTTCAAAACATGCAAAATACACAGACGCACGCATATATCTGCGCACGCAGTCTCGCCCACTTGACTAGACGCATGCATACGCGTACAAATGCATGCACAGAGGGAGTAGGATTATAGGCAAAACGAATAATAACTAATGAAGGTATGTGACGATACATAGGAGACTATGGATAACGAAGACGCAATTTCATTGAATTCCTATTCAAATTTATTGACAATGGAATTCGCAGTATGCTATGAGTTTATTAGTCTATATTCTTATATTTTTAGGAAGCGTTGAATATTATGATTATATTAAACATTAATAGTATAAATATTTATAATATTATTAAATGTTATGAATATTTTATTAGTATATGTTGTGAATATTATAACAAACAATTTGGAGCATTGAATTTATAATTTCTTCTACGTCGACTTATATTGAATAATTACTTATATCAAATTGATGCAACTACGATTAAGACAGGAAGTGGAGGAAACATGGAATGGACATTTTTCGTATAATTTCAAAATATTCCCGAAGAACGTTATTGTCTTGAGAAACGGTACACCTTGTTCGATGAAAAATTCCTCTTTGATTCGTGTAACTGCCATTATAAATTTTTTCTCTTTTATCTTCCTCCTTAATTTCAATCACATAACGAATACGATGTGGATTTTACGAATCACTTAAAAACGAAGATGATGTTTGAAAAAGAAATATCTTGCCTTTAAATCCTGTATGTTGATTTATAGTATTAAACCAAGAGTAATAAAAAAGTTCAACAAGCCGCTGATAATCTTCGATAGTATAGTACCGCCGACCGTTGCCATGTAATTTAATTTATGCTTTTCACGCATGAGATACATAGAATTACCCGAAACTTTTATAATAAATTTTGTGCATTGAAAAATCAATAAAACCACCCTTAATTCCCAGTACTTTACCGAATTTTTTGATATATAAAAATTTAAGAATTTTTTTATTAAGTATCCTAAATCGCACTGAATTGAGCTGACCCTGCCCAAAACTTTTATAGTAAATTCTGTGTACCGTAAAATGAATGGAACCATTCTTTAATCTCGATACTATGCTGAATTTAATTGAAATAGTACAATTAAAAATTTTTTGTTAGGCACTTTTAATCTCCTCTGATTGAGCCGACCGCTTGCGAAACTTTTATAATAAATTTTATGCAACGTAAAATTAATAAAGCCTCCCTTAAATCCCAACAGTTCGCCGAATTTTATTGTATATTAAAATTTAAAGAATTTTGCATTAACACCAAAAATCGCCCCTAATTGTGCCCGCCCTGTACGAAAATATTATAATAGATTCTGTGCGCTGTAAAAAATAAAACCACTTTTAAACTCCAGTACTTCATTAAATTTTTTTGTATATTAGAATTTAAAAAATTCTTTATTAAATTCGGCAAAATACCATGTTTTAAGGGTGGTTTTATTAAATTTACTGCGCACAAAATCTATTATAAAAGCTTCGGACATGGCCGGCAAAATTAGTGGTAATTTAGAATACTTAATAAAAAAATTTTTTAATTTTAATATTTGTATTAAATTCGGCAATGTATGGAGATTTAAGGATGATTTTGTTAATTTTACCGTTCATAGAAAGTATTATAAAATTTTCGGACGTGGCTGGCTCAATTAAGAGCGAATTAGGATGCTTAGCAGAATAGTTCTTTAAATTTAATTACTGAAGTAAATATGGCAACGCACATGTGTGTCAGGATGGTTTTGTTAATTTTACGATGTACAGAATGTATTATAAAATTTTGGACAGGTCTGTATCAATTAAGGGCAACTTAGGGTGCTTTATAAAAGATTCTATAAATTTTTATATTGTAAAAGATTCGAAAAATACTTAGGTTTAGTAGTAGCTTCATTAATTTTACAGTGCACCGAATCTATTATAAAAGTTCCGGACTGTCTCGGCTCATTTAAAGGTGATTTAGGGTGCTGAATAGAAAATTATTTAATTTTGTTCATTTCAATAAATTCGGCGAAATACCAGGTATAAGGGATGGCATTATTAGTTCTACGGTACACAGAACTTGTTATATAACTTTCGGAAAAGGCTGACTCAATTAGTATCGATTTAAAGTGCCTAATAAAAAAATTTTTGAATTTTATTATTTCAATTAATTCCGGCATAGTAACGAGTTTAATGGTGGCTTTATTAATTTTACGATGTGCAGAACCTATTATCTAAGTTTCAGACAAGGCCGACTGAATTAGGTGCGACGTAGGGTTCTTTATAAAAAAATTCATTATATTTTAACATCTCAAAAAGTTCGACAAAGTACCGGGGTTGAAGGGTAGCTTTATTTATTTTACGGTGCACAGAAGCTATGGTAAATGTTTCGGACAGGGCCATATCAATTAAGAGAGACTTAGAATGCTTCATGAAAATTTTGTAAATGTTATTATTTCGAAAAATTTGGCAAAGTAACGGGGTTTCTGAGTGGTCTCATTAATTTTACGGTGCACAGGATGTATTACAAAAATTTCGGACAGGACCGGTTGAATTAGGGGTGAAACGAAGTTTTGATTAGTTCCAGTCCAATTAGGAGTGAATTAGGGTGCTTAATATTAAATTCCTTAATTTATAATATTTCAATTATAATCGGCAAAGTAGCGGAGTTTCAGTATTATTTTAATAAATTTATGTTGCTCAAAATCTGTTAGAGTTTCGAAAAGGTCCAGCATAATTACAGGTGAATCAAGTTGCTTAAAATAAAATTTTTTAATTCTCCATATTTCAATTAAATTCAGAAAAGTACCAGATTTTCACGGTTGTTTTATTGATTTTACGAAGTACAAAAAAAAATATTAATTTTGGACGGAGCCGACTCAAGTAGGGAACAATTAGTGTGCTTAAAAAAGAATTTTACAATTTTTAATATTTTAATTGAAATCGAAAAATTGCATGGTTATCGGAATGGTTTTGTTAATTTACGATGGATATATCATTCTATATATATTATAAAAGTTTCTGACAGGTCCGGCTTAGTTAAGGGTGAATTAGGGTGCTTAATAGAAAATTATTTATATATATTAATATTTCAAATTATATAATATTAATAATATAAATAATATAAATAATAATATTAATATTTCAAAAAATTCGGCAAAGTACCGGTGTTTAAGGGTGGTTTTATCAATTTTACAGTGCACAGAATCAGTAATAAAAGCTTCAGACAGATCAAATATCAATTAGGAGCCATTTAAGATGTTTAACAGGAAATAATTTCAGTTTTAATATTTCATTTAAAATCGGCAAAATACTGGAGTTTCATTCCAGTATTAATAATAACTTGAAATATAAAACATATTACTAAATTATAAAAGAATACAACTATTTAACATATTTAACACTAAAATTTAATAAAATTAAGCAAAATTGAACAAACAAATTAATAATTAAATTTTAATATTTAATAATAATATTTTCTAGTGTGGTATTTGACAAAATATCTAATTTTATATATTAGAATTTTACAAAATCTGTAAATAAAAACAGTATTTTTAGATTTCCTTTTCTATATATCTAGTCTACATTGCTTTTGTAGCTATTTTGAGACCAGAAATTTTTATTATTTCCAAATAATGTGTGTTGCTGCCTCTTAACAAACATTGCAGAGGAGCGTTTTTAGTTATTAAATTTGAAATAATTTACGAATATATTATCGGTAATCAGTTACAGATTTTGGCATGTCATTACATTACTGGTATTCAGTTAAATATTTTGAAATAGCCTAGGATTATGATATTAACACTCTCGAATTCGATGTTATCAGTCTCTTCCTTTTCCTTAAGTAATTTAGAAATCTCTAGTTGTATCATCATAAAATCTAAAATGTTGCACATTTTCAAAAATAAGTTTGAACAATAGAAATTGTACTCTATATTATTGCTCTAAAATCCTGGTTCATGAAAAAATGTTTTATATATACTGATAATAATATCATGAAAATTTTAACGATCGTTATTGTTATTAAAATTGATCTATCTAAGCTTCAATGTTTTGACTCAATCAAGTATATTCTGAACATTATTATAGAATAATATAAATTACTTTTCCAAGATTTTCAAGTTTTCTAATTATAAGTACTTTTAAACTTTACTTTTCATTTCTATTAAACATGAACACAAAACTAATCTCACTATAAAATAATGTTTCTTTGAAAATATATCATGCAAAAGTATAAAGCCTTTTCAAAAATTCGAAATAGCGCCGTCTTTGATTAAACGTTCATCTTTAAAATAAGATCTTGTTCATCAAAATCAGTCAGTAACTACGCCTATTACCATTGTAATATGTACATAGTAAATGCTTCTTTCGACATCTTTCGCGAAAAAGAAGTTTTGTACAATGCCTGTTTCAACCCTCGAAATTTGTGGCAAAAAAGGAGCTTGTATACCCACTATTAATTTATATATACACGCTTGAATGGTGTTTGTTTTATTTTCGTGACGATTGTTTGCTTGTTGTGTAGTGGAAGCTGATGATGCTTAGATTTTCTAAACTATTATATTTCAAACGCAATGAAATGCATTTCACGATGCTCGCACGGAAAAGCTACAGTAATTCACTCGTGCATTTTAATGAGCTTTGGATAAATAATTCTAGGACAAAAATAAGAATATACGAGTCCAATCGTTCATGTCAATAGATCTGTTTCTAAGATACTGTTAAATTTTAAAAAAATTTGTAGTTCCTTCCAGATTTTATATAGAAATGCAAACTTCTTAGAAGTGTGTAGTAGAAGTGTGGCAGGCATATTAGTTTTGTAATTCCGTTATACAGACTTTTATACTATTGTATGTTGTCAAATAAAAATTATTTATATTTTTATAAAAAAAAAGTTTCATAATACAGGGATCGCAAGCTCAATGACCTCTTGTGTTTTTTATTGTACTTATATAACATAATCAACTAATTTATTCTTTTTCTTTCCTTATCTAATAATTTACATTTATTTTCTTCGCTGATGGTGATGTGAATTTCGTGATGTTTTGTAGTAAATAAGATACAGTAGCGGTACGATTTGGTTTGATGACAAATAGTTATAAAGTATACACATTTATTGATTATTTCTTCAAAAATAAAAATTAGTGATCATACACTTATATATTACATATTATTTTGATAAAGATTAAAACATGAGTTCCATCCACATTACGCATTTTTTCTTCCAGCGCTATTTTATAGCTTCGTATTATTTTTATTATTCACTGATTTTACATTATATTATTACTATTACTATTACTACTACTATTACTATAATAATAATATATAATATAATAATATAGTGATAAGAACAATGATAAAAAGAAAAAGTAGAAAAATATGCCTATATGCATCATATACATATATGATGATAATTTATGATAACGGAAAAAGAACAATGTGTTCACTTCACGGGACTCTCAATAAATCCTGTTTTTGATTATCTCGACACATAACCACTCGTTGATAGATACGTGTAATATTAACGACCTATAGTAAGTACAAAATGTTTGTTTTGTTTTGTTTTCGTCCGTTATTGATTTACTTTGTCTTTTTATCTTAACGTATCTATCTATCTTATCTATCTTACGTAACTTATCTATCTAAACGTATTTGTTTGTAACACATTTGTTTTTATAGCGTTTCTTACTCACAATCAATCATCACGATCTGTAGGCTTAATAATTTTGTCTGGTGAGTGATTTAAAAATGCCAGCAAGAGAAAGCAATATGAAAATAAAAAAAAGTAAGACCAATCCATTGGCCTTGAAAAATTACTGTAGGAAGAAGGGAGAATGAATTTCAGTATTTCAAGAAAAAAAAAAAATAGAAATTAAATTCCAGTTCACCGGACACACCAAGTGGAAATTCACAGAATATATTTTTGAATCTCTATAGATAAGCGCAAATATTTTTAATTTCTTCCCATCTCCTCTATAAATAAAACGTATCAAATATAAATACAGATAAAAATTCTTTTCAATTATCAAGGCGTCGAGTATTATATATTTTATATTCTATAAACATTTAAATGGTGTGGATCTGCAAGTAGATCTTCCTTTTTCTTGTGCAATCACGGATATGTATTAATTTTAAAATCCCGCAATGATTTTATCAGTATTATAAAATTAAAATGTAGTGTATGATAACTGTAGTATATTTATAAATATCCTAGGTCAATATAGAAGATATTAAATTATAGAAATATGTGTTGAATATTTCTTACAATTACACTTAGTCGTCATCTGACGCGAAATGAATCACGGAAATAAAAATAATACATGATTCGACATACACCAATTAGTAATGTTTCATTATGAAAAAAAAAGCAGTATGAGAAGTCGCGAATCTTTTAAAGATACCCAAGAATATCGTATAGGATATTATTAGAGATATCGAGACGAAGACAGAATCGAATTAAAATCTTAAACAAGTCGTCCAAAAATTTTTAACACGTTTGCTACCGTTTTCACAGCGGAGAAGAAATTTCGTTTACAGCCCAGTATTATTTTTGTAAAATTCTTCAAAATATAATACAAGTTTCTATTTATTTCTGCAAAGATAACAATACAACTTATGAGTATATATTATTATACATACATATATGTATATTATATTATATACAACTTATGAGTATATATTATTAAACATACATATATGTGCGTGTGTACATGAGCAATATACATATATAATTGAGAGAAAGGAGGTAGAGAAAATAAAGAGAAGAGAGAAAATGAAGGAGAGAATTTGTTTCGAAATATTTCGATTTATTTTCACGAATGAGTTTTGAATGTATTGTTTATTTCTAACACTTTTATTAAAATGTACAGGACTTTTATAAATTTTATCCTAGGAATAATAATTGAATTTATATTAGTATTAGCTTACAATGATAAGTTATTAAAGCTGTGTCTAAATATACATCTTCTAATTAAATATTCGGTTGCTTATACCACAACTTGCTAATCGGTTATGTTTCAACGATATTTTTAGTATAAAAATTGTACAAAATAATAATGGAAAATTGTAGGGACTGCAATAGCAAATCTTACTTTTCTTGATATTGTTTTAAAACAGTACGTCAGAAAATTTAATTGTTGCCTAATATTCTATCTGTTAACTTTGAAACCAACGAAAACAAATGAACTGATCAATAATATTTGAAGTAATAATTAAAGATGAATAATATAATATAAAGATGAATTAATATAAATTTTCTCTATTCGAAGTTTAGACTACTTATTCTGTTTGTTAATAGAAACAAAAATTATTAATAACAATAATTAATTATTGTCTACGATCTTTACTTTGCACTGTTTATCCAGTTATTTCTATTATTAAGAAGTTTTTAATTTTGCTTATATTTTACTTATAATAATTATTGAAAGTAATTAATTGGAAATTTTTACATAATTATACCATAGGTGACTGCCATGGTCCCGTTAACAAAATAATAGGGTAAAAATAGACAGAAAGTTACCAACTATCAAAGATCCAAAGTCGAGTAAATTTTATTAGAAGATAATTCTGACAAATCTCTGACAAAATTATTCTGTCGCTGGTCTCTGATATTTTTCTGTTAAAGAACTTTTTTACAATATTAGTTGCATTAAAGAAATCTGAAAATTCTATTCCATTCACAATAAATTCATATATTATTACAATTACATATATATATATTTATATGTATATATGTTCTATTTTTATCAATTTGTGTGTGTCTGTATGTATTTATTACTTATAGAGGTTATAAATTATTAATATTATATAATTTTTATTCCTTTAATCCGATGATATTTAACTGATTGTAATGGAACAGAGAAAAACAAACAAAAGTCATTTCTCAACAATAGAAGATTTCTTATCTTAACAAAAAATTTTCTTTTCTTTGACGAAATATTTGTCACGAATCCCAGATATAACAATCGAATTTATTATTTTTTATTTAATGGAAAATTTCAGTCATTTAAAGCTTAATTTTCTTTTTTAAATAAAAAAAAACCTACACTTTTTATGATATATTAGGAAACAATATGAATTAAATATTTCCGCAATTCACCAACGAAATTACAAACCTTTTTGTATCCTTATGTGTTCCTCCGAATTCATAAATTCATTTCTTTCATATATATGTACATTGAGGCTTTCATCTAATGCTTGTTAATTGCCTACCTCGCTCCAACCTCACTACTTACTTTCCTTGTTCAAGACTAACTCGTTCGCCCTTACTCTTTCGACATATTTTACGGTATGCTACTATACGTAATTAATTCTTCATAACACAAGATGAAACTTTTTATCATCAATCAGATAGCTTATTCATAACTATAAATTCTATTGAAATATCAAATTCCCATTCGTGATAATCGTTCGATTAATCTATTCGTTTCTATCAGTTAATATCCAAGGATAATTTGAACATCAATACATCGATTAATATCACTAGCAATTAGACCGATAACAAATCAATACTATCGATATCAGTTTACAAATCATGATGTCGTATCGAATACTAATTCTAAGTCGTAAGTATTATGTTATAAAAATATTCACGTGTATGCGCGCGTGTGTGTGTATATCGAAAGAGTGCTAAGATTAGTATCTATAAGATAGAAACGTAATACTAGTAATATAAATGACATGAGCGGTATGTAAGCGAGAGTATATGACCGATAAAGATGCACGTGAGGAGATTACATGATGTCTAGGACTTTGTTTGAAAAGTCCTAAAAGATATATCTGGATACAAGAAAGCGATAATAAGGGAACGAAAGAAAGAAGCGGTAACTAATATGAGAGACTAGGTATCAATGCAGAGAGAGCAGAGAATACAAGAGATCAGAGCAGAGAGTAGAAAACAATAAAGAGTACAAGAGAGTAAAATAGAATAGTTGAATATTATCGAGTATTGACATTGTCGAGCAAATGTACAAACGAGAGAAAGTTTGTATATCTCAGGAAATAATAGAAAAACTGTTAATATTTTTATTTTCTTTGCTGTATCACGAATATTTATACGGCTATCGATACATCTGTGGAAGTATTAATACCCGTTCCGTACTTCTATGAAAATATAAAGACGATTTGTCTTTCAGTCTTTCATCTTTCAGATTTTCGTTCGTTAATCCAAAAAATCGCTATTCGTTTGTTTCTGTGTCAATATTAAACATCATCTCCTTTTTATTAAATTATATTATTATTTATTTAATAAAAAATTTATTTAATAAAAAACAATATTAAACATAAGTATCAAACGAGTGTCAATACTTTCATTAGGTATCATCAAACAGAAATTGATTCAATATTATTAGGTATCATCAAACGGAAATTGATTCAATATTATTAGGTATCATCAAATGGATATTGATCCGATATAAACGCTTTTCAACTTGATATCAATTCATTGAAGTATGTCAGTTTCGAAAATTGATATCAAGTACCTACAATTTTAATATATATCGACTCTTCCCATTGAGTGCTTTGATATTGAATTGCTTGGATATCATCAATAATATCAGTATCGATCCGATCATTAGCTATTTTATACATAAAGAATAATGAAAGTTTGTAGAAATCGATCTTCCTTTTCGATAACCGATTGAAATCCAATTTTCAATTAACCATTTAACATATAATACTTTGTAAGTAGACCTAATATTTGTTTGACGACACGAGTCCTCTTTCTTGACAATTTTATACGCAAACGAGTATTAAATGGACCTGTACTGTTATATTTACTAATCAAATTCTTATCTCTTAAAAAGATAAAGATGAAAGAAACAAGTTACTGTTGCTGAAATGTTTTCAAGATAAGATGATTACGCGCCGTACTATGTTTCAAGTATCATAATCAATGAATTTTTTATTTCTTTTGAATAGTATTTAATATAAATAAACAACATATTTTTAACAATGTGTTTCCTAATATAAAAAAAAATAAATATTAAAAAAATAAACATTATTTCTAAACATAAAATGTTTCCCATAGAATAAATAAAATAAATATGTATTATAAAAATAATATCCTTAAAAAGGTATAATTTAATAAAAAGGAGATGATATATATATATATCATTTTGTTAATTGTGACAAAATATTAACTATTAAAAATTCATGTTTTCTACATTAAAATATCTGTGTCACGCCAATAATAATCATAAACTGGTAATATTACAGTTATTATTGTAAAGAATTTATTATAACTAATTTTTTAATAATATTGTATTTCTTTTAATCATGTACTAATAATAACAAATTTATTTAATAAAAAAAATAGATAAGAATGCTTCTTTATAATGCCGTTCAACTTCTTGTTAACCCCCAAAACAGCTCGTTGATTTATTCTTCTTCGAAACCAAACTATTTGACTCCGTAGCTTTTTCTAAAACTCTTTATTCCTTCATGTCAGCAATTAAGTGCTCTTTCTCCTACTGTTAATGAATTTTAAACCTCTTAGGTGTTTATTTAATAGCAAAAAATCATCTGTGTCTATCTAACATTACGTCTCCCTATATCAAAAGAAGATTTGATAAAAATATCTTAATGATCCTTTCTAAAGAATTTTGTTCTATTTGTTTCGTCTCTTTCTCTGGAATTTTTTCTACATTCCTTTAAAACAAACCTTTCAAATAATATAGTACTTCCCATTCTTTTCCTTTTTCTAAATTCTTCTTTTTGCTTCATAATAGCTGGTTTTCCTGCTATACGTATTTTTTCTTCCCCACCCATTAATTTTACATCTATTATACAATTATTCTTCTTAATAAAATTCGAATCTAATATAATATTCTCTGCTATGTTCGCTAAATGTACATTCTGACTTAAATAAAGTTCCCAATACGAATCTATATTAATTTTTGCCATATACCATTTTCAGCCCCCCTATTATCGTCGTAAATTCGATTTTATCGAATTAAAATGCTCTATATCTATTGTCCTGAAGTGAGGCTGACGGATCTGTGAGGAATTTTTGTTTTCTGAAAAGGAAAATAATTTCCTTGTTTTCTGTCCTTCGACGAAACTAGGTTATCCCTCTCGTCCTTACCTCGGTGTCATTTTTGAGCTTCAAATAATTCTTTTTCTTCTTTTAGTATTGCAGATACTAGTTCTTAAAATGTCCTCTTTTTCTGTAATGCCAACATTGCTCTATCCTTGTGTTACAGAATTTCTTTCTCGTCTCGTCCTGCTTTCCTGAAATTTTTTCGAAAATTTGTAGGGACGTTTCATCTTTCTTTCATTTCTAAAAACAGAATCATTGACTGATTTCACAGGCTTCAACAATACTTCATCAAAAGAACGGCACTTAAATTAACAGAAAAGAAATTCAGCAGAATCGTCACTTCAATACGAAAATTTGATATTTACATTTATATTTTACAATAATATAAATACGTATATGTATTATTTTTCTAAGTAATATTATTGTCAATTTATTGTTACAACACATTTTTTTAGATAGTAAGAGCAATATGGCAAGATAAACGAAAGATGAAGAAATACAGTACTTTTTGCAATAGGATATAAATATTAACATCTTTTGATAATATTATTACCTCCTAAATCATATTATTATAATATTATTATAATGAATTGTTTTAAGCAGATGCAAACAAAAAAAAATGCATTTAGTTATTCGAGTATCTGAGGAGAAGCTATGTCTAACTAGAAGACATACGAAGAATCTATATTGATTTTGTACCAGCTGTTCTGTAAAAATTGATAATTACACTGATGTCTTACAATCAGTTTAGTTCTTCAATTTTTGTTGTGGATGTACTACAAAATAATGAATACAAAACGTACTGGCATAGAAGCGTTACTACCGATAAAACAACATTACACAATAAACTGGAGATCACACTAATCCACAAACACAAGAAAATAACACAACTAATTGAAATAGCCATAACAAATACAATAAATATATAAAAGAAAACAGGAAGATAGTAAATATAGGAAGAAAATAGAAAAATACATTGAAGCAGCTAAAAAAATCAGAAAATTATGATATAAACAAAATAGTAGTAATTCTGATCATATTATCAACCAAAGGAGCCATAATACACAACATATGCATACTGTCATTATATACAAACATATATATACAGTTACGGCATTTAAGAAAGTCTATTACTCGTATCATATAATAGATCAGATTTATAATTCCGTAATATCTTTATCGAACAATATTGATTCAAATATTTTATTAATTCCAATAGCAATTTTAAATTACCGAAAGTATTGAAATACTACTGTATTTAATCCTTTTTTAATGTACGCTGCATTTCAACTCCATTCATATTATCTATGTCAATAATAATGTATTCGTTAGTTTTTTATATTTAAATAATTAAATAATTAAATTCTCATGAAAACGCTCCTGAAATATAATATATTCCGACTTGCTTTTTTCAACTTAATAGTAGTTGTCTAATTTTCTTTTCGATTTTTTTCAATAATTTTGATTACTTATTATCTTCTATTTTTTTCCAATTCCGAATTCTTTTTCTTCTCGCACTTCGTCCAGTGCTAGATTTATGCGGGGACAAATGACATCTACATTCTTACAAAGATCGATTGTATTTTTCATTCCTCTCAACTATTGCTTTTAGCTTTACCTTTATTTACAACAAAAGCAATATTTGCAGTATCGTCGGTAGGAAGAATCTAATACTCCGAGAAAGCCAAGTAATGTTATTAATCCTCCTCACTTCGATATAGTCAATTTCCTCTTTTTCTTAACTTCTTAGGAAAGGATGAGTCACGAGTAATATCACAATCTCTAAGTGAATTTATCCTATTCAAACTTATGGAACCATATTCTATAAAGGGAAGAACCATAACAACTGACAATTTTTTTAGAAGCTTACCGTTTGTATCAAAATTACTAGCAAAAAGAATAACACTACTTAGTACTATATGCGGAAAAAATAAATTATTTTACAAATAAAAAAATTTGTGAAACAAAGAAAGATACTATGGCTCGTTTTTCATTATTACTTTCTAGATGAAATGGGATTGTTCTCACAATTCTCACAATTCGAGACTCGAAGCATTGTGTGTCGGGTCATGAAAAGGAGCAATGAAAAATCATAGAATACATCAACTCCTTTATAATATTCAGCAAACCAATGTTCATGCAATTGACTATGTTGGTTTATCTACTAAATCGATTAGTAAGATTCGGAAGGAAGATTCCAAATTTGTATAAGAAGAAAAAAATATAAAGGAAAATGGAAAAGGTATTTCACTTTTTTGAAGATGAAAAAGTAAAAATAAGGAATATTATGTATGACTACATTAAATAAAAAATTTTATCAAGTACGCCTCAATTACGAGTACCTATTCGGGAAAAAATACATTTTCCGTGAGAACTACACAGTCTCCAGAAATTCTTGAAAAACTGTTCAAGCAGTGGAGGAATAATAATAGTATCTGTAAAATTTTAATAAACAGGCCAAATATTTGTGTTTCCGTAGCGAGGGAAATATATAAAAACGATTGATTATTGCAGATCTCAGAATAGAAATATGATATATATTGACGAAGAATACGCTAGTTAATAAACAATGCTCTATTTAGTTTCGATAAATATAGACGAACGAAGAAAATGTTTGATGTTTTAAAAAATACAAGTATCTTTCATTGTTATATAGTAGTCCACGATGAAGGAGAACATGGATTTATGGATGGAGCTAAATTAATTTTTAAAACAAATACTATAATTGGCGACTAATATAGCCAAATGAATACGTAGAAGTTTGGAAAATAGATATAAGAAAATTTAATTCCAAAGACCCCAGTTAATTCTTTGATAGAATTCTAGTGATAGATAATATACCGTCGTATCACCTGACTGAAGTTAATAAAGCAATATACTGCAAAGAAAGACATGATTAAAAAACTCTTAAAAAATAAAGTCCCTCATTTATAAAATACGAAAAAATATCAATTATTTGCCCTGATAAATCGAAATAAAAATAATGAAAAAATATTTATAGCCAATGTAGCAGTTCATAAAACTGCATGGTCATAACGTTTTAAGAGTACCTCCGTGTATGTGTTAGCTAAACCCCATCGAACTAGTATAGACAGAAATGGAACGAAATCCTTCTACTTTAACACGTAATGAATTGACTGATAGATTAACTGATCCAAATAAATTTATCATAACAGATAGCTGCAAGAAATACTGTCAGCACATATCGAAGTTTCAGAAACCCTACTGAGATAAAGGCAGTTTAATGGAGAATGTATTAGAAATGTTATCATTACAAAATAATGATAGCGAGAATGACAATGAAAGTGATTCAAGTGACAAAGATACTATTTCTGAAAATTCTGAGGGAAAAGCAATTTACCTCGGAATTTATTTAAATTCTGACTAAAAAATTAATAAACCTTAAAATTTATTTCGACATCGAATTTATATTGAGAATAAAGAGAACTTAATATTGAAGAATATTTTTTCATTATGTTAATAGCTAGAAATCCGAAACCATATTCATGATTTGACATTGAATTCATCGTTTGCTCTGTCTCATTTGTTCCTGATAGATCTTATTTATTATCTACTAATCTAGTCATTATCGTCACTTGATATAATTAGTATGTCTGACTGTTTCAAAAAGACAGAGCAGAAAATATGTGTGAGAAAAGACCTCTCCTTTCATTCTGATCAATTAGATTCATATTCCTTCCGCAGAACTTTCTATCTCTACACAATAACAATCTAAATTTGTGAAAACGTAACAGACATTCCAAGTCAAGATCAATGATAGACATTAAAGAAACACGATGAACTTCGGAGAAAGATAACTGAACTCGACGCACAGTTCTGTAATGAAATTATTTTTATTGTCGAACATCGATGTGTTGTAAAATAAATGAAAATACGATGTTACAAGTTATAATTCGTAAAAATCAATATTATCAAAATAAAAATTACAAATCTGGTTTGTTATGAATTTTATGAATGTGGGAGATCAGATTTCCGGTGCCTTATAGTCTCTATGCCAGTTAAAACTGTGTTTTTCGGCTGGCGATTATTTGTTTGCGGTAGTTATTAATCCTTTTCGTACGGTACTCATAGTCGCGATAAATTAAAATGGTTCACCGATAAATTAAACAGCGAATAATGTCACCTAGATAAAAAATAGTCGATCTTTTGCGAATTTTTGCAATATTTTAATAATCATTTATTATATATCGTTTACTATATCTTTTGTTATACTTCTTGTTCCTTTTATAATACATCCTATATTATTTCCTTATTGTAATAGTCGAGGCGTCGAACTCACAATAGTTTTGTCTCACGAATGATTTAAAAATGCCAGCAAAAAAAGGAAATCTGACAAGAAAAAATAGGCGCAATTCATTGGTCTATACCATCCGGTGACACTACGTTGATGCCACACGAAAATTTTCACACAGATGCTGGTAAGACCACGTTGGAATCTGCGAAGCTATCGCATAAATGCCTATAACATACTGCTAGTGTTCTACACAAGGCAACAATTAATTACAGGTTGCAATACGATCATATTAACACATTTTCTTGTTTCTAACTTTTTAATAAAACAAGAAATTCTACTCTCTGATACTGGCAAACGAAGAAGTAAACTGGATAATAATTTATCCGATGTTCCTATTAAATTTTGGGATACATATTCAGATAAGGAACAAAGCCAGAACATCTTCATGGCTCCAAAACCCGAACTGATCCGACTTCGCACCATAAAATGTGTTACCAAGTGACATAGAAGAATCGGATGAAGATAACGATATAAAGTGATAAGATTTTGATTTACTGAAAAACAATAAGAAATTCGAAGACTCTACAGAACCTAATGTATTCTCCAAAGAGGTACAAAACGTGGAAGACTTCGCAGATATATTTATTGAATCGGAATTGATTGAACTTATTAGCATGAAAACATACACACAGAATTCTAATAAGAGTAAGCAATATAAAAAAGTTTTTTATTTTTTATTTTTATATTATTTTTCAAAGTTACTACACGCGAACTTAAAGGTAGGTTGCCTTAGCGATTCTTATGGGATTGATAAAAAATTCGAGGATGAACGATTATTCGTCAACGAATTCGTTACTGGAAACTTCAATATTTCGTGAAATTATGACTCATAATAGAATTACAGAAATATTATCAGTTTTACATTTTTCTGATAACAACAGTATACCCAACAATACTGATTGGCTCTTTAAGGTGCAATCCATAATAGATTATTTCTCAAAAAAGTTTTGCGAAACCTTTAATCTTAGGCAAAACATTTTCATCAACAAAGGTATGATACAATATCATGAATAAATGAGTTTTGTAGTTTATATAGTCCTTCGCAAATTACTAAATATGGTATCCTCATCTGAACGTTATGTGATTCCACCGTGGAATATATTTCATGCTTCAAAATATACTCGGATATTAGACAGACCTTAAAGAGTACGCTGAAATATGGAATTACTGACATATTTTTTTACATTGGTATCATTTGTACATGAAAAATTATTACAACAGCGTTGAACTCGCGGAGAATTTACTTAGGAAAAAAATCGGAAACTGCGAAAATATGTCTCAAAATTAGGATTTCCGACTAAATTAAAGAATTTTTAACTGAATATTTTCCAAACTCGATTACAACAAGTACATGAAAGGAGTGGATCAAACTTTTCAATTTCTTAAGTATTCCTAATTATTATAGAAAAAATATGAAATGGTAAAAAAAAGGCTTTATACCTTTCCAGAGTGCTCTATTCAATTTGTTCGAAATATATCAACACTTTAGTGTAAGAACCAAAAATCTACGTTTTAGTGATTTCTTATTGAAAATATCTGAAATTTCGTTAAAGGATAATTTACCCAATACTGAGAAAAACTTGTAAATCTCTGCAACAACACATCGTGCTTCACATCGTAATTGGACTGACAAACTTTCCGGGCAGCTAAAGCAATATTAATTGACACAAATTACTCAAACTTATAAACACAAAAGAACATGCAGCACGTATTATGTAAATAAAATAAGCAAGGGAAATCTACTATGTAAATCATGTAGAGTTTCTTTACATTTCTGAGATTGTTTTGCCGCTTACCATTTAAGAAAAAAGTATTGAATATTCGCACAAATAATAAACATATATATATATAATAAGAATGAATCACATTTATTTACATTCTCTAAATTTCGCAAAAATAGAAGGACAGGATTAAAAATTTAGAAATTAGGAAAATAAGACGTCTTACGATCTTTCGAAAAATACCGGTGACAAGCAGGAAAATCTACACGAAACTTATGTATGTCAAAAAAAGAAATGTTAGTTACACGTATGAACTATTCAAAGTTAAAAAATTATTATAAAAAGAAGAGAAAAGATATATTTCAAGAAAATATAAATACAAGTCTACCTAGCAAATCGTACATCTACAGTGTAATTTCACAGAATCCATTTTTGGAATCTGCACAGGTAATAAGTGTGAATATTTTTAATTCCTTTCCATGTCTTCTGCAAATTGAACGTAATTACAAATAATGATAAAAATTCATTTCAATTGTCAGGCTTTCGAGTAGTGAATATTGCATATATTTATAAATACCATTCGTTCTATAAAAGTGCATGTTCCTTTTTCTTGTATAGTTGTAGACATGTATCGAGTTTCAGAATGCTACAATAGTTTTGTTAACATCATAAAATTAAAACGTAGTATATGAGATTTGATATGAATATTAAGACTGAAGATTGGGAGAACATTGGGAAAAAGTTCAAATATTAACGCCTGCATGATATTCGAAATAATATTTACATATATACCATGCTTCTCAAAAATTACATGGGTATATACTATGCTATTGTATCTGAAAGTATCTGAAACTTTCCGGTATATGGCGTACAGGTTAATCAGAAGTTGCTAAGGTAAGAATTATTCGTCTAAAAGAAGAAATCGATTATGACGATATTCTTTGCATCGTCAATCTGGAGAAATTGTAGAAAAATATTCACAACACGTCGTACTGTTTTCGGCCTCCATGCGAAATGTAAAGATGGCGGATATCATTGTGTAGTAAAGCAAAAACTTCTAAGACTAATCACCCACGGTGGATATTAACCGATATTTTTTATGAAATACATTAACGCATACGGTTTAATATAACACGTCAATAATGATGTGACAGAATTATAGAATTTTTATATTGTCAAATTTATAGGTAGCAAAAGAGTCAACTTTTCCCCATGCGGTTCATAAACAATGTAAAGATGCGGTTCAAACTCGATGTAAAGATGCTCTCATTAGTAAGAATTCCGGTAGTGTGTTGCATCATGAAATAAATAATAAATTATCAAGTAAAGATATGAGCAACTTTATTTTATAATATATACGTAAAAAAAAACCAAGTTCGCTTTTTTCAAAGAGGAAGAAATCGTCTACATCCCGCAAAGAAATTTTATACTGAAAATATCGACGGTGATAATGCAGCAAACGCGTCTTGCCCTCAGACATATGATGTTTGTAATGAGAACTTAATCTATGCTAGAAATTACTTTGTAAAATTTTTGAAAAGAAAAGACCCCTTCAAAACCGAACGCGAAATTAACGAACAAGTAATTTCATTCCATCAAATACGAGCTCGATATTGAAGGTAGTGGTCTGATTATTGATAAAAATCATCCATTCTAAGCAATTTTTCCAAACAGGCTAATTGGTCCTGATATCATCGTTGAAGTCAAATGCCCAACTTCACTGAAGGGTTAAAAATCAATGAAAGAAACTTAAAAAAATTACATTCATGCATACGATCATGCACATAGATAAAACGAAATGCCGAACATAAAAGACTTTGATAAATACATGTACCATTTGCAAAGTCTTTTATTCATGACGTAAAGACAAAAACATTATTTTATTGCTTAGACACCATAAGAAATGGTTGTCCTTAAGATCGAAAAAAAGACCACTTTTTGTCAGCAGAAATAGAAAATAAATTTACGGTTTTTTTATCTTGAGTGCTTTTTACCTGATTCGAGAATTGACCCGTATTTTATAAGCACAACGTACTTATAATTAGCAATTGTTGTTTCCTAAATAATAAAGTGTCTACAAAATGAAAATGAGCAGCCTTAGAGAACAAAAATTGTAACATTAACAAAAAATGTTATTACATGATTTGTATAACAATTTTGTACTTATTACAGAATAAAATAATAATCGATGAGATTCGGATATACATATCTATTGTCAAAATTAGATATATTTTAACATGTCGATATGTAGATGAGGACAAAATAAAAGTTAATTTCTTAGATTTTTTTCGAGACAAGAATAATGCATGCTAACATATATACTAATATTTCGAATATGTATTATGTAAACATAATTAGTCGGTATGAAATATTATTCAGATTTCTATTAAGAATGTAAATGTTATATAGAGAAAATATAACTTGTTTGCGTTTGTAGTATAGGCTTCATATTGAAGGCAATTATAACGTTGGTTACAAGAGGTACTAAAGATAGCGAGAAACAAATGAACGTATATGCTGCGCAAATAATATCAGAAGAGCAGCTACATCGACTAGATGAATGGTCTGAAACAAATCGTAATGAAATAAAACGATATTTTGCTCTTATTATATGGATTGAACTAGTGCGATTACATAAATTTCATTTATAAAAGTAGAAATGAAGGATAGAAGAAGACATGTACAAGTATAGTGATATCTAGAAATCAATTTGAATCACTTCTGCAGTTTATTAATTTTAGTAAAGATGAAGAAAACGATCCTAATAATAGATTATTTAAAATTATTCGTATTATTGACATCCAGATGATTATTATTACATCCAGATTACATCCAGAATACATCCATTATTACAATCCAGATGAATCATTAACACCATCTCAAGACTGAAGAAAATTTCGATAATATTTGGTCAAACAAAAATGTCATAGATACGAAATAAAAAATTATAAATTATGTGGTAGCGCAGGATACACTTGTTCCTTTCAAATATAAGCGGGGAAAATTGTAATGTCGTTTTGCAAGGATATATCTAGCAAAGATAATTGGTATACAAGTGTTGATCTGAGAGAAGAAGTAGTATTTCAAAAATTAAAACGTGAAGATGTTATACCTTGGTAAAATAGAAAAAAAGTGAAAGTCTTAAAATGTAAGAAAAAGGGTGATGTATTGTTGTTCTTTACGAAACATTCGGCAAAATGGCTATTGTACATAAAATATCTTATCTATATAAAAATCCAACAATAGTTGTGGAATAAAAATTAGGGAAATCTTCAATCGATTCATCTCACCAAATGATCGCATATAGTTCACCACTGTGTAGACCACAAAGTGATACAGGAAATTAGCAGTAGAAATGTTATTAAATACATGCATTGTAAATGCTATGTTATTGTTCGAACAGATAATTCGCAAAAACATTGAAATTCCCGATTTTAGAATGAAAATAGTTTCGTATTCAACGAAATGTCGCGAAGGTAAAATTGAGGATTACATTTCTCCACGTGAGAACTTATTGAGAAAATCAACTCATGAAATGAAAAAATGCCCAAAAATTATGATTACTTCGCCACAAAAAATTTCATCGCAAGTGTTTATTCTAACTATTTATGTTGAATTTTGTACTAGAACAAACTTTATTGATAGCGTTTAATTTTTCTATACGAGTTCAAACTAGGCAATAATGCTGCGATAACCACACACACCATAAACCAGGTATCTGGGCAGGACACTGTAAAGGAGAGGGAAATTTCATTCTAGAGATTTATCACTACTAAAATGAACTGTGTGGAAGATCGAAGTTGTTTGTGAATAATGATGATTTGAAATCATTGATGGAAGTGAATCCAAGTGTAACAATAAAACAACCTTCTGTCAGAATGAAGGATACCATCCCGCTATTGGAAGAACCAAAAAATGAATAAATAGATACCGCGTGAATTGATTGATCAATATAAGCTTAATTGATTAAACGAATGTGTCATGGATTTTTGATAATAATAAAGAAAGGTCTGTTCGATAGCTTGACGGAGATGTGACACTTGCTCATGCTCCGAAATCATCACTTTGCCCATGTAAAATTTTAATGATAATTTCGTGGAATGTGAGTGGAAAGATTCATTATTCATATCTACGAACTGAGGAACGAACTCGGCATTACTGATCGGCAGAACGACAATACATTGATCAAATGTAGAAAAAATTAAAAATCGAACGCCCATTGTACACCAATACTTCTTCACGACAACGTTCGACCGCATACGTCGCAACATATAATCATAAAATTGATTGATTTAAAGTATGAAATTTTGCAACATCCACCGCATTCATCCAACCGACCTTTAACGTACTATCCTTTCTTTAAACAGTTCGAACTAGTTTTACGCAATAAATACTTCGAAAAAGAAGAACGGGATTTATTGACTCAAAAAACTAAAACATTTTTAAGAAAAGCATTAAAAACTCATTGGGAAAAGTTTATCGAAGTAAATGGAGCCTATTTCGATTAAATAAACATTTTCTAGGAAAAGATATGATTTTAATATAAAAATATAAGAATAAAAATCCAACATTTCTTATCCATCAATTTAATTGTACACAGTGTAATCAATCAATACATCGACAGATCCATACTAGCCCTCAGCGAGCATTACATTCAAGAACATATGACTGAACTAATAGCATTTAAAGCATTTCGGTTTCAATATTCGCGACTTACAATTTTTAGACAAGTATCCTATTATCGCCATAATTATAAAATAGCATTGTCTTAATTTGGAGCTCCGATCTTTTCGAGAATTTATGCATTTCCTCGAGCATTTTTGAATTTGCGCTTTGTTTACTTCTCAAATTTTCCTCATAAACTTGTAAACGTTCCTTAAAATCATGCAATTCTTTCGCTCCATACAAGATAGGTTTCTTTCTTTCGCCATCAGTAATTACATGAAATACATGCTTTCTTGATGCCTCATCCTGAATCGTTCCTACAACAACCAACTGTTTCATTACCAAATAGTATTCTCGTTATATTTTTTTCTTTTTCATTCTTCTTTCAGACAGCATTTAATGTAATGAAATATTATTGATTTTAATAGAGAATTCGTACTTCAGAATAGCCTTTAAATGCATATCGCTCAAAATGTGACTTCAACGATAGATACAGAAAATAATAAAATAATAACGCGTTAAAAAATGTCCCTTCTCTGAATTCAACGTATCCAATGAATGTGCTTGTTAGGTACATTCGTCCCCTTCACACCGTCGGAGCACGTGAATTGAAGAATTGAGTTGACAACGAGACATCAAAGAGAATACATGATAATCGATTTTTATAGAACAGCTAGTTCCAAGTCAATACGTATTCTGTAAGAGAAAGGAAACGTACGATTTATACACACGAAAGGAACAACAATTTATAGACATTGATGCCCTTGACAAACTCAATTGACCTTAGATGCAAAACTTTCTTCCATTTGCCTATAACAATTCATGATGTAATAATAATAAGCTGATAACAATACTGTAAATAATGTATTATTTATATTATTATAATATTAATAGTATTGTTAAGATAATTAATACTCTATGATATTATTAATCTTTTATAATATTATTTTAATAAGCCTTGAACAAATGATTCTACAATCAAAATAAGGAAATACGTGTTTAGCTCCTTATGTCAATAAAAATAAGCGTCAGAGATATTGAGATTGTTAAATTTTTCAAAAATTTGTATAATAGTTATCTTCACGTAGAAACGTAGCTAAAAACGTAAGAATTTTATAAGTAACGTGAAACACAATGGCAATCGTAATTCAGAAATTGTCGATTCAAGGCTATATATTCCGTCAATTATTCTTAATTGAATAGATGTAAACAAACCTGATGAACTAATTTATCCTTTTCTCAATTACATTTACAATTACAATAAAATTCAAGTTTAAAAACTAATCGCTTATCAGTTTATTAAATTCCTTCAGTCTTATTAAGCTAACTAGCTTTGTTATCATATCTGCAGATATATCATTATTATCTCAATATATTATATCAATCGTCCTATTTTCCTTGAGGTCTCATATGAAATAGTGTAAAGTGTCTATATCTTGCTAGAAATTATCATTTTAATCCCTTATAACTTGAATAGCTAAATAATTTTTTATACTTCCAAGTTGTGAGATAATGAACGAATTTAAACATTTTTTTTCTACTCGTGTGATTTTACTTTGTTCACACCTTTTGATGTTATTAAGATATTATCTACGTATATAATTATATAGCTTTCTATTTTACTGATTTCTTTTGTATATAATCGCTTTTACCTTTCTTATATTTACAGAAGAAAAAATATGTCATCTCACGTGATGGTTTTTCGTATGAACTTAAAACAAATTGCGTCTTTGATGATTTCAACACATAACCATCCATCGATACATACATCCAATACTAACTGCAAAAAATAACAGATACGAAACGTTTTTTTTTTCTTTTTGTACGTTTTGGTTTTTCCTTAGCTTTCTACATTATGATAATATCACTAGTTCGTAATGCATTTATTTTTATTTAATTTTTTAGTTACAATCATTCAAAGCATTACTTACAATAAGCTTACTAGTTTTGTAGTACGTAAATCTATAAGTGGCGAACATTCGCAAATAAAAAAAATTTGTGTCGTAATAAATATACCATACTTTTACACGGGTAAAATACCATGCTATTTGTATTTGAAAATTTATCTGATAAAGACATATAAACTGAAGTCTTAACCTACATGAGAGAAAGCATTGATTGCTCCTCTGA
This sequence comes from Vespula vulgaris, assembly GCF_905475345.1. Taxonomy (NCBI): domain Eukaryota; kingdom Metazoa; phylum Arthropoda; class Insecta; order Hymenoptera; family Vespidae; genus Vespula; species Vespula vulgaris. The sequence goes on along the minus strand of NC_066597.1, from coordinate 5,550,472 downwards.
AAGCAAAGGTTGACCACGACTATATTGACTGTCGTCGCTGATGGGTAATGGGTTAAAAAATCGTATAAAATTCATTATAATCCGATATTAGGTATTATTGCAAACGTCGATTTCGTAAGCAAAAAATTATTATATATTGAGATAAGATTATATAAGAAATAAATATGGTTCTTTTTGCGACAGGTAAATCGTATGTAAGTCTTGTAAATCGTTTGTAAGCTTTGTAAATGTTTATATCAATCGACGTCGCAAATGGAATGCGATAATAGAGGATTTTCTTGACCCATATCTAACGGTATATTAGAACATCGATATTCGTTGACAAATGTCGATAAACGTCGATATTTGGAACGTGATATACTGAAGCGTCAATATTCATGGTCTTAAATATACCAAATTGATTAGGAATGGGGATAGCAATTTCACAATTATATATTACGAAATTATAATAGCCGTTTGGAGGTTCTTTGTTTAAATAAAAATTACGGCATCATCATATAGCGGAATACCTTGCAGCCAAATTTAAAACATTTGCGAACTGCTGTTACGGTAGCCATTAAACATCGTAAGAGGCAAAAATCAACTTCTATATAGTAACGTGGAGGAATTGTAAAAAGATATTCGTGATGGACCTTACCATGTTTTCGGCCATCATAGAAAATGTAGAAATCGCGGGTAATACTAAAGTGATGAAACAAAATCAATTTGAAACTGACCACTTACAGAGAACGCAAACCATTGACATTGTTTATGAAATAAAATTGGCAATTCATCGCGATTCAGTCACTCGTCCAATTCTACATGTGACGTCGATAATGTGTATTGCCTAATTTCTTCTATATTGTCAAATTTATAGATAGTAAAATGGACTGTTATTAGTACGAATTCCGGAAGGACCGTGAAATAAATAATGATTGCATCGTGAAATAAATAATGAATTGTCAAATAAAAATACAACCAACTTTACCCTAATATGTAAATGAAAAGAGTCTAGTTCGTGATTCTTGAAGTCGAAGAAACCCTCACGTCCCGTGAAGAAATTTCATTTTCATATTCAAACCATCGAGGGTGATTACGGATTAAATACAACTTATCTTCAAGCATTTATGAGACGAGGACTTAATTTATGCTCAAAACTAATTTGCAAAATTGTTGAAAGAAGGAGATCTTTCAAAGTCAATCACAAAACTCGTAGACAAATGATTTCGTTTAAATAAAGTGAGCAGTTTCGAAAATGAGTAACTTAGGAGAAATATATAAGAGCAGACTGCCTACTTTTTATTCAAAATTAGTACAGTCTATTTGGTATTTTTACTTCAAGGGAAGTACTGATACCAGGTGTGGAACTGAAAAAGTGCCATTGGCAATTAAACAATTCTCCATCGAGTACAAGCCCGATATTGAAAGTAATGGGTTAATTATTAATAAAAAATCAACCGTTTTGCCGGTTACTTCAGAATTACTAATTGACGTCTCACTGAAGTCAAACGCCTAGCTACAGTGAAGGGTTTGACACCAATCAAGATAAACAAATTACGTTCATACTCCGACAAATGATATGCCAAAGATAATGAATCTAGACGTACGTATACCGAGTTAAAGATGTTTTACACGTTACTCAAAGACAGTGTTATTATATTCTTTGGACATCAAAAATAATGGTTAGCGATGAAATTAAAATAAATTACCTCTTTTTAATAAAACAACGGAAGAGAAGCTTTTTGAATGATTTTTTATAACGAGCGTCTTCCGTCGAAAATAGTTTATTCTTGTAAAACTCACAATTCAGATTCTGGAATGAGTATTTATTTCAGAAAATCTTAACACTAGGTATTTAAGACCATCAATCGTAGGTTTCAAATAAAAATATGCAATTATTGACTTTACTATTATAATATCGAATGTAAATAATGTACATGATACTTAAATATGTTCTTATGATTAACCTTTTCATTACTATGGGCGACTATAGTGGTTCTCCATAAAATGCCACTGATGTACTACGGTCGATTATAATCGTTCTTCATAAAATGCCATTGACATACTAATAGTGACAAATTATACAAAATATAGAAAATTTGTGATGTGCTTAGACAAAGAGTTTACTTTTGTATAAGGGAAAATTGTCGTTTAAACAATACACTTCCTCTAAAAGAAACAGATTTGAGGTCAAATCGTTTATTTTATATGATACCTACCCAATCCAGATTTATACAAGATTTTATAATTTATAATGGAGCATTGAGTTTTGCAAGCTGCGATAAAGAAAGTTTTGGTAAATCGGGGACTATAGTTACGCAATTATTAAAATCTTATTTACATAAAGACCGTACATTGTACGTGGATAATTGGTACATAAATCCGGCCGTTTTTATCCTTCTACATAAAAATGGAACTAATGCTTTTGAAACAATAAGGAAAAGACGAAAGAGCATGCCAATTATCCAAAATAAATTAAAAACGGGTAAAACGAGTTTTAGCTCCTCAAATCTTTTATTATCAATAAAATAGTGTGATAAGAGGGAAATCTATATGTTATCCACTTTTCACAATAAAGTATTTGTTGACACGAAACATCACTATCGCATACAAGAAATGATAAAAAAAAAAACCAAAATGTGTTGTCGATTATAATCGATTAATGGGAACCCTGGACAAAATGGATATGGTTATCAGCACCGTTCATTCACAACGTAAAAGTATGAAGTGGTACAAAAAATATTTTTTTCATTTAATAGAAATATACATACTTTTATTCTTCTCTGTAATAGACTTGATATAAGTAGTTTATTGTGCAAAACCTGAGTATTACAGTTATTGGATAAAATGTTAACCAATTTCAAGTATGAGATTATTATTGATAGAACTAATGGAGAACAAAAAGTGATCGTGAGATAAAATGAGCAAGGTAGTTTAAAAATCGAGAGATGAAAAACAGACTTAGATTTAAAACGAACTCTCTACAATTGGACAGAGAGTCCAACGCCGACAACCATTTTTTTCCGTGGATATACAGCAACTTTACCGATATCGTTGTCGACAACGAAATCGCTACCGATGCTGTCGACAGCGATTTTATTGTACTATATGCTCGCTTTGAGAGTTTAGATCATGAATTTTCATAGACGTAGTTCTTGTCCGATTTGGTGATTTGTTTTTTCCACGAAACAGTCTTATCAGATTAAAAAAAATGTTATTATCTTTACAAAAGTCATATTTAAGAAATAAATAATTTTCAAAAGTAATTTTCACACAAATAAAAACCTGTTTGGAAAATCAGGAGAAGAAATCTTTTTCTTTCGAATTAATGCTCGATCAACAAAACCGGATAAAAATTACGTTCAAAACTTATGATGTATATTCTTGCCACGCTCTGCAATGAGTTTAAGCTAGTGATGTTTGTACTAGCTGTACGTCTAATATTAATTTATTACAATACTTTCAAAAAGTAAATAATCAATAGATTTTTAAACAAAGTATAAAATTATTCTTATAATATTATATTGTTCTTATATATAGTTTGTATTATTATAAAGTATATATTATTCTTATAAAAATATTCTTACAATGAATAAATTTAGTATTCTAAAAGATCCTTATAATCAACCAAGCTTAATAGTGAAATGGCACTTAAGGGTGATATTCGAATTATAAAAAATAACTCTTATGCTACCTCGTCAAGGCTGGCATATGCTGCGGAACCATCCATTCCCCGTCATTATCAAGTGTACGAACTCGGAAAAATCCAAAATTCCCGCAAGATAAGTAGTTTTGCCAAGGCCGACGTATCCGCAGTGACGAATCGCCGTGCTGACTTCGGCCGCATCCACGGGGAACCATGAGAAACCAACCAACCATTCACGGTGTCACGTTCCCTGACACTTCGTAGGATGGAAAGGGGGGAAAGAACTGTAGGTTGCGGGGTGAGATGATAAAAATAAAAAGAGATGTATGAGCCCTCCCTGTTTGAGAGTGGATTGACCTGAGAAGGTTGCAGGCGTCCACATTTATCATCAAGAACTCCGATAATTTCGGCTGAATAAGGTCTGAAGACTAAACGCTCTTGATAGAAAGGATTTCTTTTCAAAAGTCGTTGTAAAGGGAGAAGACCTCAGCCGAGGATAAAACCGTGTAAATTCGGCTAAAATCGTGTGTTTTTGGCTGGTGCATTTACGGTAGTAAATAATTTATTAATTTCAAAAAGGTCCGACTCAATTCAAAGATTCGGAAATTTTACGCAATTTACTAATACGCAAATTTATTAATATCCGTTAACATAATTATTAAATAAATTACAAATGAATTTAAAAGATATCAAATACTCCGATTTTAAACATTTAATTTCGCATTATATTAAAAAAATATATAATTTAGTTATAATTATTACTTCAGAATAAAATATTACTTAGAAATAAATTTATTGAATTATATTAAATATTTTTATAATTTTTTTGCTGAAACTATTTTTGCAACATATTATTTAATTTGATATGAATTGTTACTAAATTATCATGTAATCGATGATACGTTACAATTACATAAAGAATATTGTTTAAAAATATTTATTGCAATAAACACTTATTCATTGTTTGTCTGTTCCATATTACAAAAAATATTAAATATTATAATTCCAAGATCTTTGGGAACTATATTGAAGATCCAATAAAATTTTCCAAAACGACTTTTTCTTATTGTTAGAAATAATTGTAATTCTTGTCCGATTGAAAACTTCATTCAACTATGTTCTTATTTTCTGTGTGTTTACCTTCATCATAATCAAAATTAAATATTATTTATTATATCAAACATCTATTATATATTCCAGATTTATCATGTAAATTGACTTACAGCATTATTTGTAAATCTCTATATAATAACAATGTTTACAATATTATAACCAATTACAATCTTGAAAATAAAAAGAAAATCTCATGCTTGCACTTGATTTCTTCTCTCTTTTTTCTTTTTCTTCATTCTTTCTCTCTTCCTCATCCAATTTTCTTTATTTGATTTATATAAAACTATTTTTTTCTTTAGTTTTATACAAATCAACAAACTTTAGTAACAACTTATTGTGAGTGTCTTTTATTCTAATACAGTCTATTTGTAAGTCATTCAATATTTTAATATTATTATGAATTGATGTTGCACTTTTTGTCGGAAACATGACTTAGTAACGAATTTCTTCAAAGAACAATTAGGATAATGAAAAAATTGTATGGCACAAATATCCATATTTTTTCCAATTGTTAACAAATTAACTGGATAAAACTTTAGATGACAAGAAGCAACCCTAAGGACTTTAACAATTTACAACAAATATCAAGGTCGTAAGTGACAATTAAAAAATCTTAGTTGGCATTGTTTATTAAAAATTATTAAAAAATAAAGTTTATACTGAATAAAATATAATTTTTTAACTACATGTACATTTAATAAAGCGCACCTCTTTTAGCAGATTCATTTATATATATGTAATACATCGCAATTGAGTTCCGCCCTTACCTACGAACGATGAACGTTAATGTAAAAACTAAGATCCTGTGTTGACTACAATCAATTCCTTTATATATATATCTAGACAAGTATACTAATAAAAGTAAGTTAATAAACGATTTTTGAACTAGTATATAATACTACAACCTAATAATAATTTAAAAATAAAATATTAGATTTAGATATTGATATTATTTAGACTGATTTATTAACTAATTATTTTTTATATTAATAATCATATTCATTTATTTTTATATAATTTATATTAATGATTAATTAATTAATATTAATTATTAATGATTTATCATGATTTGATGAAAATAAGTAGATAAAATTTAAATAATATCTAAAATTTTATTTGAATATCAATTAGACTAGTATTTGTCAGAAATTATATTTACTGCCAAAGTAATCCATGCACCCTTATATTTTTTGGCATTGATATTGCTTTCTATGTTTGTTAGATTTCTTCCTCTGGTACTTATGGTGCGATCAGATATAGCGTATTTTGATGTAGTTTTCAATTAGTGTAATAAGTGTTTATTATATATCATATTATATCTTACTTGTATCATTTACTAGAAGGTTTTGGGCCTAGAAAAATTAGCATGCCAAAAATTGATTAAATGATATACGTTAAATTAAAACTAGAAAATAATCACTAAACATGAATTTAATTGAAAATATTCAATATATCAATAATCCAAAAGAATTAAATCACGAATGATAGAAATTACAGATGATAAGCATTGATTTATAATGGAATTACACTAACGAAACTATAATTCAAAAGGAAGAAACTAATTTGAATTGCCAAATAAAACAAGTAGGAGCAGTTGCTATTATCTATATTAAAGAACCAATTGAACATAATTAAGAAAAGCAAAATGTCAAGAAATACATGAACCAAAAAGTCCAATAAGAAAAGTTTTGTATAAATATTTATATGATCCTAGAGAAAAACATATTCAAAATATGATATAGCATATAAATAATTTTTTAAGTAAAGTAAACCAGCTTGAGAAAGCTGTTATTTAAGTTTCAGTTGCTTTTTATTCTATTATTATATTCATTTTGCTACATATTTTTAATAGTTATTCTTACTAGTTAATATTAATTACAAAACACATTATATTCCAGTTGGATATTTAAAACTTTTCTATTTGGATATAAAAGAGAATTGCAAGAGACTGATCTATATTTACTATTAAAAGAGGATCAAAATAATCATTTGGGAGAAATTTGAGAGAATAGAAAAAAAGAACATATTTGAATAACGATTGTAAAAAGTATTAACTGAATATTTTGAAAGAAATATTATGTTAATTGATATAATTTAAATAAATCAAATAAAGATTCTTATTTTATTATTTTTATAAATTATAGTCTTTTCCTTTCCTTTCTCATTAAAAAGTTAATGGTAAATATTACATAAAATATTCACATTAAAAAATAAATTCTTATCTTAATTTAATTAAATATTTAAATTATATGAATTTATGACAATAATATCCTATGTTTCAGAATCGCTCAACCAAAACAAGAAGACATAAGAAATGCTATATCATTGTCACAAAGTATGTAGGGTGTTCAGCAATAATAGTACAATCAAACAGGGTATGATTTTTCAAAACAAAATAAGTCGAAAATATATACTATCTGCTTTCTCTTGTTGTTATTATAATATTATACTGTAACAGCAATCTCTTTGGATCCATCGAACAATGTTAAAATATATTACGTGAGAATACGTGAACATGATTATTTATTAAGAATCATAGAGTGGCAAAACTATCGCGACAATTCATTTGTGTCAAATACGCTGTTCAAATCGCAGATAATATCATTGCACGCTCTGTAAACAAAAACACGAATAGAAATAAATCCATTAGTCAAACTTTACAGTAATTACAAATGTATCAAATACATTTTAAAAGTTGCTTTTGTTGAAAACAGAGCTTTCTACCCAAAAACTTTACTGTACATTTTCGATTTCTTTGTTTCACAAGGTATTACTTCTAGCTCGATTGTATCATTGTCCTGGAACATTTTTTCTTTTTTTCTTTCTTTCTTTCTTTCTTTCTTTCTTTCTTTCTTTCTTTCTTTCTTTCTTTCTTTCTTTCTTTCTTTCTTTCTTTCCTTCTTTCCTTCCTTCTTTCTTTCCTTCTTTCCTTCTTTCCTTCTTTCTTTCTTTCTTTCTTCATTCTTTTGTCTCTCTCTCTCTCTCTCTCTCTATATATATATATATATATACATATATATATGTGTGTGTGTGCAAAGTAATGATACTTGTGGCAGGAGTAGTATGGAAGAGTACAGTCTATGATGATACGCCAGATAGATTAGAAGATAATTGCAGATAAATAGAGCAATAGTGGAATCGAAAATGATCCAGAAAGTAGGGAGAAGTTGAGTTGAACAGTTTAGAATACAAAATACAGATAATTTTGGATCAATTCTGGATACATTTAAAAGAAAAATAGAGAAGTAGAAGCAAGCGAGAAAAAGTAAGAGCGATTTCTGGAAAAGTTCTGAAAAGTAAGTTAAACTGATTCGCTTCATATGAGAAAGCAGAAGATAAAGGACTAATAGAATCATAAAAAAAATAGAAAAGAGAAGTCCAAATATATAGACATGGAAGAAATAAATAAATTGATGGAAATTATGTTGGCAATTAAGAGATAAACAAAAGAAATAAAGAAAGACAATAAGGCAATAAGTTTGTAATTAAAAGAATTAATAAAAGAATGTAGTAGATAAGACTAAATATAGGAAAAAGATACAAAAAAAATGCAGACAAAAATTGTTGGAGTAAAAATAGAAGGCAAAAGAAAAAACAATTAGGAGAGAAGAAATAATATAACATGTTATATAATATATATTACATAGAAATAATATAACAATAATATAACAAGAAATAATAAAATAAAACCTACAGATGGAAATAGAAATAAAGAAAGTTTTCTGGATAAGAAAGGGAAAAGGAAGTACCTTTATAATAGTAAAGTTAAAGTAAAGTTAAAGAAGTTGCAATAGAAACAGAAAATAATAATGAAAAAGAAGGGATGAAAGGGAAGAAATTGTATATTAATATGATTTAAGAAAAAAGGGAAGAGAAGTGGAAGAAACAAAATTCAGAAGAAAAAGGCTATAGAATGTTTCAGGTTTGTTTAATAAAGACAAGCAATTTTGGGACTATACAGGAGATTACAACTGTGTAAGATTAACAGAAAGAAGGTTGGATAAGAAACAGAATGGAAAAGGTCATGCGGAAGAATCATAATAGGAATTAGAAAGAAGATAAAATGAGTGGAAACGGAGAAGGAAATTGGAAATATACTGTTAAAATAAATAGATATAAAGGATAAATTATGGAAAATATTAGTAATTTACAGCAAAGACATAAAAGAGATTAGGGAAGGAATACAGGAAATAATTGAATAGAGAAAGGAAAAAAGGATAACTATTCCATACTAATCGGCACAGATAAAGAAGAGTCACTCTGTAACGAGGAAAAATAGTAAAAAGAAAAGAGAAAATAAAATGATAGAATAAACGATACAGAAGAGTCCAAGTTGCTAAAAATGGTTGAAGAAAACGAATGAAAATTTTTTAATAGAAATATAAAAGAAGACAAAAGAGACTTCATATTTATTAGAGAAAAGAGTAATAGATTATGAGATAGGCCTAACAATGTAGGAAGAAATAAAAAATATTAGGATCAAGGACAAAATAGTGTCAGACCACTTATCCATGAGAATAGAAGTATTATATTTAGGGAATCAAAATTGGAAAAACAAAAAGAGCAGTAGAAGAAGAAAAAGATATGAATATGAGAAGAACATAAATATTATCAAGAGGTGGAATGGAAGAAATGATATAAAGAAAAGTAAAAGGGATAACATTCAAAAAAGTAACAAAGATCATAAAATTTAACTTAAATAGAATTTAAGAAGTGACGAGATAAGGAGAACAGTAAGTAAGAAAGACATGAAAACAATGCTGAGAAATTGGAAGCAAAAAAAAAGGCAAAAGAGACATTGTCAGAAAAGAAAAGAATATAAAGACTTTTGTGAAAGAAAGGAGAATAACCAATAGGAAAAGATGGGAAAGGAAATAGAATAACAAACGAAGTGAAAACATATCAACAGGAAAAGGAAAACAAGGATAGAAATAACAAATAAAATAGAGTTACAGGAATAGAAATTCATGAAACTGCTAGAGGAGAAAGAAAATAGAAGACAGAAAGAAAGAAATGAGAAAATAACAGAAAACCAGCAGGAGAGAAAAGAAACAATAACTGAACATGAAGTAAAGATACAAATAAAGAAATTGTATAAAAATCAAAGATAGAAGAGAGCTGGAAAATAAGGTTTAGATGTATAAGGACAAGGTCTTAACAAGAAAAACTGATAAATAAAATATGGATGAGGGAAGAACTACCAGAAAGATAAAAGAAGTATATAAAAAGCCCAACATTTAAGAAAAGAGATAGACATAAAGATAAATATAAGAAATTACAGATGGATTACACTGTTGAATACGACAAGATTTATGCAATAATATTAAAAAAAAAAAAAATGAACGAAGAATAAGAACAGAAGATCAAATTAGATGGCTTTAGATGGAGAAGTAGATGACGTCCTAGCTAAACTACATAACAAATAAAAAATATCAAGAAGAAAAACTAAAGTTATATACGTTTCTTGCTAATATAACAGTGGCTTTTAATAAAATAAATAAAAATAAGTTGAAAGAAATAATAGAGATAAAAGGAATAAACAGGATATTGAGAACAGGAAAATAAAGATTCGAGAAATAGTGTAAGAGCAAGAATATTCTTACTATGCACAGAAGATTTAGAGAAAAAAAAAGCTGAAAAGAAAACAAACAGGAATAGGAAAGAAAAGAAAAAGATATAGTTCCTGGCTTACGCAGATGACACAATATTGCTACTCAAGAATTTGCAAGAATTAAAAGAAATTATGAAGAAAATGGAGAGATACCTAAAAGAGAAGTGTTAATCTTCAAAAAAGGAGAAGCTAAAAAAGAAGAAAAATGGAAATGGATCAAGAAGAAGATAGAAGAAGTAAAAGACTATGTATTTAGAATATCATCTCCAAAAAATCAAAGTTCTGACATAGATTTGTAAATGATGACTAAAAAAGCTATGATAGCCGTGGAATAAATCTGGGAAATATGAGAAAGAACGTCCAAAAATAATATGGACAAAAGGATTAAGATTTTTTGAAGCTTGATGAAGTGTCATATTGTATGCTGCGAAAATATGGAATTAAAGGAATGGGTAACAACTAGAAAACTACAAAAGAAAAAGTATATAAAGTTGGTTGTAGGACTAGATTAATATGTCTTATAAAAATTATTTTGTAATTATGTAATTATTAACATGTCTTAACATGTCTACATCTTATATAGTAATAGAAAAAACAAAAATTGGCAAAATAAAGGTAGAAGCGGGTAAAAGAGCTGTAAGGTATAAAGAGAAGTCGAAAATAAGTAATATAAATAAGATAATTATAGAATGCTGAATCTGAAAAAAAATACAAGAAATCAAAAAGAGAAGAGAGAAAATAATTCTATTATACAAGGAAAAGGAAATAAACATGGAAGATTTTTAAATAAAATGCATAAAAGATTAATTTATAGCAGGAAAACCTATAAATAAATAGAGTAGAGCAGTAGTAATTACAATACGATAAAATAATAAAATGAAAATACAACATAAGGTATCAAGAAAGGAAGAAGGAGCAGAATATTTGAGAGCGAAATATAGGAGATAACTGTTACAGTCTGTGTATAGTTATTTTCTTTACTCGCTCTTGATATTTTCTTTGTTAAAGTTTAGGAATGCATAACTTAAGGAGCCACTTAGAATAGGAAATAAAACAAACATTTTTAAACCAAACTTTTGCTATCTTATTGCACCATTGTCAACACTAATTCTTAAATCTTTAGGATACTCATGTACATAACTATCATCTCCGAAGACAAGTTTATACCTTTAATTTCTTCTATTTTATTTTTCAATTTCTTTTATATGCATGTACAATACTTCAACAAATTCTTTGAATCTTGATTCCAATCATAAAACAAAATCATAAGGATAATATTATTATTTTATAGGAAACAAAAAACGTAATAAGGAAGTATGTTAAACAATATAAATATATTTAAAGTAATATTTGTACAATGGAATTAAAGGCAAATAAATTTGATAAACGCTTTGCCTTAATTGACTTGTCAACGACGACTAACGAAGATCGCATTGTCTTAAACTTGCCATGTGCATAAGAAAAAACGAGCGAACTTTTATGGGCAGTACAGGTATGGACAAAGTATGAACTATAAACTCAAGCAAAAAACACTATTCCACCATGCGTCTATTATATTAGTATATGAAGCTTGTGTTAATTATATCTTTCTCAAGCGTACCTGATTCTGTAACTGGTTCTGTATAGACTAAAATAAATAGTGTTAATAGGCTGTAAACTCACACTTTTCAGTATATATTATGACATATGTCTCTTATATGTATATCTTTTTTTGATAATAGTGAGCGTCTTACAGTGATCCATGATAGATACAATATTAATACCCATTTGTTTTATGACAAAGCATAAAAAATAATAAATATAATTGAAGCCTACAATAATTAGTATATAAATTTGCTATAAAAAACAAGATTTTGTCAAAAACAATTAGTGAATACGTATTATATTGGATAACGTAAATATCGTATAAAATGGATTATTCCTACAAAAGAAATCATAAAAAAATAGCGCTTGGAGCAAAATTCCTAGATAATATGGAAATGAACTCGTATTTATAAAATAGTATATAATTATATATTTACTAATGAATATTTATGAAGAAATAATCAACAAATATATATTCTTTATATGCATTTGTTATCAAACCAAATTGTACCGCTGCTGTGTCTTATCTAGCACAGACCACAGTGAAATTCACCATCAGTGGGAAAAATAAATATAAGTGATTGAGTAGTAACACTTTCTTAAACTATCAAATTAGAACAAAAAAGAATAAAGTAGTTGATTATTTTCGTTTACATATTTCGATACAATGAAAAGAAATCATCGAAATCATTTTTAACCTCGAACCTACGATTCCTAAATTATGAATATAGATGTTTGTTAATGCTACACATTGCTTATAAAATCTCTATGTTTCTAGTCTATAAAATAGAAGAAATTACAAATTTTTCAGACATTTGACAATATTTTAGAAACTGATTCTTTACATGAATGATTGAATACGTATTTTCTTATTTTTTCCATGGAATCATTTGTCTAAAGCTCATCAAAGTGACCGAGTGAATTACTGTAGCTTCTTCGTACAAGAATTGTGAAACGCTTCATGCGTTTATTTTCTTTTGCCGCAAATTTAGAACCTACAGTACAAAATGTTTTCTTTGCGAAAAATGTCGAAAACAGCATTTAAGCTAATAATGAAAACAGGCATAATTCTTAATCAATTTTGATGATTAAGATTTCGTTTTAAAGATAAAGGTTTAATGTAGCTCTGCTTTTTCGAATTTTTGAAAAAGCTTTTTATTTGTGCATAAACTATTCTTAAAGAAATATCATTTTTAACACGATTTAAAAAAAAATAAAGTTCTTTCAAAAATTCGAAGATCCTAGATAAAACCTTCATTTTTGACTCTTTCGCTCCTAACGCTTAATATACTCAGTACACACGAAATGACTCACAGGAACGAATGCCGGATACATCCTCTACCTTATATGTCGTGCCGGATACACGATCTACCTTGCAAAGGCGTACGTCGACAAAAGTCGGCAACATTCGCGACTTAGTTTTTGAATAGCAACGCCTCTTATGACTGGCGCGCAAATTATTTGACTTTTTTTTTTTTTTTTTTTTTTTTTACGGAATAAACCAAATAATTCGAATCATATTTGTTCTACCTCCATTTTTTTCAATGCTATTAGGTGGCACAAAGGAATAGAGAATTAACGAAAATAGAAAAAAACATATTATACTGAATTAAATTATTAACTATTATATATTAATAATTATATTCGATATAATAAGATATATTATTATATATCATTCTTTTACTATTTTCAATTGTTAATCAGATTCTTTATACCCATTAAATAAGTTTATATCTTTTACGTAGAAATTATGAATATATTATTTTAAAAAAAGATCCCTTTTCTTTCAAGATAAACTGTCCACGCGCAATGTGTACACTTTTGGCACGGGGTCCAGTTCAGATGCTACAGTGGATCGACCCGCCGTAGTGGAAAGATTAAAATGAAACCTTGTTTATTAAAATTGATCAAGTATTATCCATTTTCGTTTCAAGGGTGATGAACAGTTTTAATTATTCTCAAATATAATCGATTAACAAATTTATGACTATATAAGAATTAGGAATAACAATACAAATATTTAAGACAAAGTCATCAATGAAATAAGTAGCACTATAATACAGTCATCAAATTAATTGTAAAAATATCGTAACATTAAGAATTAAGCTAAATGTAATGCTATATTTTTTAAATACAAAATGTAATAGAAGACAATAAAATGTAATTAAACATAAATTATATAATCGGAGTCACGATTCAGAATTTCCTATTCAATGAGCAAATTGCTTTCAATGAGCACAACTTCCTTACAAGTCTCGAAATAATCCCCTTTGATGTCTTGATGGTGACTGCTTGGACTTCACTGTTCGCGCTTAGTATGATTGTTTCCATCTTACCCAATAGTCATTGTAAAGGTGATGGATTGTTCTCTCACACCATAACTGTTACCCAGTTATAATGACTACTTATTTTTTGTGGCTCATTTAGATCTCTCAGATAGATGATTGAGATACTCTTTAGATTATCTTCGCCAAAAATGCTGTCTTATTTGCTCGAAATATTACTATCGTAATAAACGATTTACTAACATATTGGTCAAATTAGATTCGATAGTTGCTAGCATCGAATTTCCAATAAGAAAATGGATATATGTAAGGAAATTTAAATTTGACAAATCTGGAGAGACAGTCACATTAAAGAGTTGGCATTGAGCATCGCTTCTACCTGAGCAAGTTTAAGTTTTTCGAAACGTCAAACAACGCGTCTAAAGTAGTGCTTGGCCGATTTAACAACTACCTCTTACAAACTGTCAAAATGCTGGGCTTTTAGTCAGTTTAGAGGAATAAAGACCCAATTTACTTTTTCGAAGTTTAAGTAAGAGAATATTCTCACAACTGACTCTAATGAAATTTAAACTAAACCCTATTCTACCCTACTCTATTTTACTCTATCTTACTGTATATAAAACGCCATAAGCAGTCGACTTTATATCCAATACTAAACTTTACTCATATCGAATATTAATTCAATGCGTCTGGGTAACGTATGAAAATAGCTGCATATGCCTTAAAAGCTTTGATATTCCTTCATTTTCCTATATTCGCAAATGGGCAAGGCGATAATACTCAGAATACTGATCACTGATAATTTATTATAAACTGATTCAATAATTTCTAAATCAGACCATACACCTATGCAACATCTATTTCGTACTACATACTGTAAAAAATCAATACTCAGAGCGAATGCCGACCAAAATTGATTGGTACCTTGCATGCAGACTTTTCTTATGTTTAAACCGATACGATAAGATTTTGACAGCAAAATCAACTATTTAGAACCGATCGAGTCGAAAAAAATTGTATTAAATAAGCAACTTACATTAAATGATTGTATAAAGAATATTTGCTCAAAATCGATTCATTTAACGAGTTTTTGAAACGTCAATAACGATTATGCAAACGGTTACTAAATTTCATTTTTCGGATAACTTATCAAAGTTAATTATCGTTGCTCGATCATATGTTTGTTTTATCCTGGTTAAAGAACTCAGTTGGTGCCTCCCATCATAGTAAGAGACTCAATAGTTCTTTTGGAGTCCCTCCCCGATAGGACATTTACGATGTTCTCCTTAGTTAGTATGTCTTCAATGAAACATAGAAAGCAGCTCTTGAATTTTCCTGAAGCAATTAACCACAAAAATATTCAAATTGTGAAACGATAAATTAATTTATGCTAAAACCATAGATGAATCAGTCTAATAATTTATATTTTTACCGAATATTATCGAATGACATATTCAAAATCGGTATTAATTTTCTAATTAATTTTTTAGTAAAAAGGCACCACAATTTCAATTTAGCAAGTGATATGTTTTCTAGCAGTGCTATACTTAATTTCACACATAATAGTAAGTTGAAATTCGTTCGCGTCATTGGAAATTACATAAATGCAGGTTATGTGGGCATCTTTACTAGAGTCAAAAAATGCATGCATCCGCGCAATTGGATATAACGCGACTCTCGATTTTTAATTTATTTGATTCAGTCAATTGCGATATATATCAAAGTCATTTGGTATATAAGTCAACCAGTATAGTTTCATTCTGAATTGCTACAACTATTGAATGATTATCTTGACCGATACTAAACTCAGAGCGATAAGATCCAAAGGATCATAAACCCGTGCCACACTTGCCGATATGAAACGTTTCGAAGCACGCTTAGTTCTTACTGATGGAATTGAGTATTGTAAAACATCATTCATTGTATTTCATTATATATCAAAAGTTTTAATATCGTTATCCTTATATAGACTTAAAACCAAAGTTTACGAATGATGACATGGAATGTTTTCTAAGGATCAGTCTGAATTTGAGGTTCATTTACGTAACACGAAAGCAGCTCTTAATAATATCTTATCTGATCATAAATGGTGACAGCTTCTGTTATCATATTGGCTCTTATTAATAGATTATCTATGTACAAATCGCATTTAATTATTTCCATGTCTACTAATAATTCCTGCAAATTTATTACTTTTTATAAACACCTAGTAGCTAAAAACGATGTTGAAACAGTACCATATGTGACGATCAGTAGTTTATACATGTTGATATTTCCACTCCCATTTTCTCTCTACAAAATTCTTTAATAGTAAGCTTGTTTGCAATTGATCCACAAGAATCTGATGATACAGTTTTACAACATCTATTATGGCGTACACAAATATTTGAAAACGCGCAGAGATTAATATTAAGTCCTATTGCACGATTTTCTTAACTACCGTAAGACTGTCGTTTAACTAGATACCTGATAACGATTTATACATTAAAAACTACTTTCAGTTTTGTAATTAGGCTAGATTGTTTAAAGACTTCGTGATGAGGCATATAGTAAGACTTTACGAGCAAGTATTAGTCATTTTTACATAATAATTTTATATGATTTAGATTATTATATTCTCCGATGAAATTTGAATATTCCTTCTTTGGTAATAGTCGTTTATTCAGTTTCCTTTCAAAGTTATAAATCTTTTCAAAGCAATCTCTCTACTAATACCAAGTTGGATTAGTTTGTCAGATTTATCTGTAATAAATCTTATCTGCGTTTGTAGATATCTTAAATTTACAAAAATTTTGTTAGTTAGGTATCCAAATCTTGTATGAAACCTTACCAATAAGTTTATTATTTTTAATTGTAAAATCTTATAAGATTCTGTCTAAATACGATTTTTGTAAGGACAAATATGATCGAGCCATTTTTATCTAACTGTCAACGGAAGTGTATCAAAAATTCGGCCCCCTAATAATATATCCACACAAAAGTTTTCGTAAAAGTTAGGGTCCGTCAACTTAATGTTTTCTGGAATCTAATTACTATTTTTATGAATAGATATAAGATTTTGCATTATGTTTTTTAATATAATGGAATGGACTGTTTGTTAAAATTGTTGAATCTCAATTTGAACTCAATTTGAATCTGTACAAAATGCTGCGCAAATACCATTGTCTGACTTAACTCTGTGAACAGTATATCGTGTCATCGCGATTTTAATTTTGATCGAACTGAAAGATCGTTTGTTATAAAATATGATTGTGATCCAGAATCTAACAATATTTTGGTTGAGATTGTGCATCCTTGTCTATTTTAAATATTGACCAGTGTAATTGAAAGAAATACTTGCGAGATTATGTTTTTTGCACGTCTCGATTGATATTCAACACAACATGTTTCATAATCTTTCCTGTTAGATTCAACGTTTGTCCATAGGTCATAACATGCAACAATGTATCATGTTTCTTATGCAGCAGTTATTAGAAGTACATACGTTAGCATTACATGAGATTGATTTGAAACAATTTAAACATAAATTTTTTCTTTAGTTTATTTGGTTCTCTAATAGATAGATTCCGTTAAACTTGTCACATTAAACATGTTACTACCTTTACAAATTTAACACGAGACGATGTTCCATACTGTTGCGAGTTTTAGTTTGCGCTCAAGCAGAAGAGATACAATTATATGATAGCGCTTCTAATACCTGGTATCTGTGTAATAAAAACTATGTTAACTGCAGAAAAGAAGGCAAACTTGACTGCAATAATTTGCCCTCCCATTCTTTACATCTTTTTGAATATAATCTCTCTGATATCATATGAATCAATCAATTGTCCCACTGATAAACTGGATATTCTATCACTGTAAGGACTCTGATGTATTTGTGAACTCCACCCAAAAGTTATCGCAATACGATACGATTTCCTTTAGATATTGAAAATAAATTCATTATCACTTTCAGATGCGTGTATACAATGAGTTTTTTGTTACCATAATATACCTCAAGCATTTTCCAAGCTTTGATATAGTTTATCTCAGAAAATTCAAACAATTGAATTTTTTTTATGCCAAGATTACAAATATTGAAATCTTTGGATAGACAACAATGAATCGTTCTTATGTATTAATGTATTAAAAATATCGCGGCTCTAATTTGGTAAATTTATTCTCGGCAGGCGTATTGATTTATTAATGTTATTCATGTCGTCCCATTGTTCAAATGTGTCTAACAATCGATCAAAGTCTGCTAAAAGGTCGTAATATATCGTTTCGAATGTTTTTAATTGTGAAAAATGTTCGACGAATTCATTGGTCAATGCAAGTTTATTTTGTACGTCTTCAAATTCATGTAATTTACTAGACAAACTTTCGTGATGGCTCTTGAATTGGAACTTTACTTCCTTTTTGGATTAATACTTTGAATATAATTCTATATTCGGGTAATTTCTACTTTAATCTGATCACCTGGTTACCTTTCTCTCTTTCAAATCTGACGCCATGTTCAATGCTATAGTAATGATACGAAAATAGAAAGAAGATGATAGAAAAGAACGAAGACTGACCTGATATCTCACTCAGTGTGTCAATGCGAATGCCTTAGTTCAGGGCTTTAGTTCATGATTTTCTCTGAAGTCACAAATTATTGTAAATTCCTGTTATGTTTTCTGATGATTTGAGTTCAACGATTCATCAACAATTTCTGTTAGTCGTACATCGATATTTGCTGACAGAAAATCGAAAAAATTCGATTACATTCGGTGATAATTACGTCTCGTTAGATTGTAACGTATTCCAACAATACATATCAATAACGTAGATATTGATCTATAGAACTCGTAATGATAATCATCCGTTATCTAGCTAGAACTACCAATATATTTGAACACAAATTGTAGGTTCATATATGTAAAAATTTGTCTTCACAAAATGTTCTCATTGTTCTATCTTAATGTAATTAAGAAAGGCAAATAGAAAGGAAAGAATTTGAGTAAAGATTGAATATGGAAAAGGAAGGAATGATGCCTATTAATCAGGGATAGGTCGGGATAGTTGGCTGAGAATGTTTAAACAATCCCATGTGTGCCCCTTTGTTCCGATAATACTGTCGATTGGCGAGCGACAAATGTGTATTTGAAGGATAGGCGCTAGACAACACCTGACTCATCTCGTCTAGGAATCGATTTTCAATATTTATTTATTTATTGCCAAGCAAGGCATATTGAAAACTATGCGCTTAATTAAAATGCCTAAGTTCGGACAAAGGTGACAATGTGTTACTACTCAATCACTCATATTTATTTCTTCTACTGATGGTTGATGTGAATTTCACGGTGATCTGTGCTAGATGAAACAGAGCAGCGGTAGAATTTGATTTAATAACAAATGCATATGAAGAATATACATTTGTCGATTATTTCTTCACAAATAATAATTAGTAAACATATAATTATAACTATTTTTATAAAAATCAAAACACGAGTTCGTTTTCATATTATCTAGAAGTTTCACTCCAAGCGCTATTTTTTTAAGGTTTTCTTTGTAGAAATAATCCACTTTATATAATATATAATACGTATTCACTAATTATTTTTGACAAAACATTGGACAAAATCTTGTTTTTTGTAGCAAATTTATATACTAATTGTTATAAGTATCAATTATATTTATTATTCTTTATTGTAAAACAAACGCTTTGTTGTAAACAAATGTGTACCAACATTGTATCTATCACGGATCACTGTAAAACGTTCACTACTATCAAAAAAGATATACATATGAGAGGCTGAAAAGTATGAATTTACAGCTTATTAACACTATTTACTTTAACCTTACTTTAACCTACTTAGTTTAACACAGAACTAATCGTTATCTACGCGTGAGAGGGATATAACCAACAAGCTTATACGATACGATAGATGTATGATGGGAACAGCGTTTCTCGCTTGAGTTTGTAATTCATATATTGCTTATATCTTTCGCTGAAGTGACACACGTTTCAAGCGAAAACCTTAAAAGTTATTTTAATAAATGAATAATAATGTAAAATAATAATGAAAACATTTCAGAAATTAATCGAATAATTAAAGAAAGATCGAAAAATGAGTCAATATCTCATCAATAATTAATATTTACAAAAGTCGGTAAATAAAAGAAAGAATTTAAACCAATTTTAATTAAAAACTTTTTATGAATAAATGTTTTTTTTCATTAAATATAAACTAATATATTTAATGAAAAAACTATAAATATATTAGTTTATATATTCATTTTTATTTTTTAATTATATATAAAGATTTTATATTAATTGAACAAATTTTTGTAATTGTTTTTAAAATAATAAGTAAAAATGAAGTAAAAATAATTAATATACAAAATTTATTGAAGAATTAAATAGTTGATTAATTTTTATTCATGAATTAATTAATTTTCAAAATTTAATTGATGAATTATAACTTATTAAATTGAATCTGTTTATTTAATTAAAAAAATATAATTAAAATAGTTCTATTTTAAAATGATACATATTCTGTTAAGAAAAGTTGCGTATAGTAACATGTTTCAACTTGTGACGAAAGAGAAAAAATTCATACTTTTATTATTAATTTTCATATTAACGCTTGAATGATGTGTGTTTCGTGAAGTAATAGTTTCGTGAACATAGTTTTCTTGTTTTATATGAAAATGCTTTGTTGTTTCTATGTAAACCTATATAGGTAAACCAATGCTCAAATTTTCTGATGCATACCAAACGTAAGCACACGTGCTCGCATGAAAAGCCACAATAACTTATTCTGGCATTTTAATGGGTTGTTGAAACATGATTCTATGGTGAAAATAGGAAATCTTCAGCCAAGTACATCTTCATGCCAGTGGATCTCAGTTTTTAAGATATTTTCAAATTTTAGAAAGAATATGTAGTTTCCATTTTAATTTATTTATTAAAAACATAAAAATCTTATAAGAATCATTTAGCAGAATAATTTTAATTTAATATTTCAATTTATTTATATTTCAAATATATAAGTCTTTGCCTGTATTTAATATTAAGAAAAAGGAAAGCTCAACTGATTTTGGTAGTAATCGAAATAATTTTCTTTTGTATTTCAACGAATGAACTTAAAAATTTTCTATGTAAACAATAGTACGTTCGCGTAAGTAATATATATATATATATATATATATATATATATATATATATATCGTAATATGTATTCAATAAAAAATAATTTTAATTTAATATATTGAACTCGAAATTTTTTACCGATTTAATATTAATATCAACGGACATTCAGCCAACTTTGATTGTTATCGAACTAAGTTTCTTTTGCATTCCGATGAGTAGACATCGAAATTCTCTTTCTATACAAGCAATTAAACAATTTTTAATTCCCCTAATTTTTTAATTATTTAAACAATCTATAAATATGCGGAGTATAATAAGCTAATATTTCAACAAAAATACATTTATTTAAATAATACATAGCTCGTAACATGCGATAAACGCAAAAAAATCTTCATTTAAAACTCCGATACTTCCAAATAGTATAATAAATTAATATTTAAATTCATATTTAAACAATAATACATTTATTTAAACATTTCATTGTTTGAAACACGGATAAAAATATAATTAAATTAAATAAAATTAAATTAAATTAATATTTAGATAGATAAATAATTTTTAACGCCCGGTAGTTGCATGTTTATAATGTCAACAAAAACGATCTTTTTAATTGTTATGTAAATAGTTTATTTATAGATTTTTGTGAGTAAAGATCGAACCAACAAGTAAGCTTAAATAATTTAAAATAAGGCGATTATTCTAGAATTAATTAAAAAATTTGAATGACGTGCGTGAAATGAATTTAAAAAACGTGCACGAAGTACAACAAACTAATATTTAAGATGATTCCGCCGGTGCATACCACCGGTGGTTTGCGTCGAGTCTCCCATCAGACGGTGTGTACCACTGGTGGCTCACGCTCAAATCTATCATACTTGAATGTTCCATCAGAGGTGAGTACCACGAAAAATGTAGTCCATTTAGTAACTAGAAAAAATTGACGTATAGTTGAAAATTTAAATAATGGAAATTTAATTTTTATTAATTGAAAAGGAGTAGGATGAAGTAAATCATGCATATGAGCACCGCTCCACAGTGAGAAACAAATCACAGCGCCAGCGTAAAAGTCTTGAACAATAGCACATTTATTTATACATTTTATAGATCAAAACACGCGTGAAATATAAAATAGAATTAAATTAATATTTAAATAAAGTTAAAATTTGAAGGCATGATTATGGCATGTTTATGTCAACAGAAATGAACTTTTCAATGACTTTGACTGTTATCGAAACAGTTTTCTTTTGGATTTCAACGAATAAAAATCGAAAAAGTCTCTTTTCAAACGAATAAGCTTGAATAAATCATACTTTCAAATTTTCTAGAATTATTTAAATAATTTAAAATGTGCATGGAGTATATTATTTCATATTATAATAATAGATAGTAGATAGTAGAATCTAGATATATCTAGATATTTCTAGATAATGCAGTAAGTAGTGGACAATGGACAGTGGACAGTGTGTAATGGATAGTGCATTGCGGATAGTAGATAATAATAGACAATGGACAATAAAGAATAGATAGCAGTAGACAGTAGACAGTCGACAGTAGATAGTAGACAGTAGAGAGTAGACAGTCGACAGTAAATAGTGGATAGTAGGCAGTGACAATGAATAGTAGATAGTATTTTGAAAACTCTTGATATCTTTGAATAAATTGTACTGTCTTCATTAGATCTTATAAACAAACAAACAAAAACAGAAGTGTAGTAAAAGAAACTATTTTAATTGAGATCTTAAATGGTTAAAATGATTTTCTAATATTTGACAAACAGCCATCCAGTGTAAAAGAATGCCTTTAGTGGAGCTACCCGATGCAGAAAAATACAAATTATAGTGCTCGCATCAACGTGTTCAAATTCGCGCGCTATAAAGTATCTATCGACTCGCGATTCTTATATCGATTGTACAGATATCCCTTATTTATATAATATAAAAAGAGGATAGAAAAAGCATCCAATTTGATCCTGCTTTAAGCAAATGGCTGTTCTCATTTGCTTCAAATTGAACACAATCTGGATTATCACGCAATCAGACGCAACCCAGATCTATCAAGGCTACTGGAAAATATGCCATGTAACAAAATCGATCAACTTTGTTCTTACATGTGTTCTAAATAAACGAAAATTGCTAAAATTACAAAAGAAGCAAATTTACAGTATACAATGGTTTATTCATGTACGACAACGTTCGATAGTTTAATAGTGCAATAGTCTTTCAAAGATTTTTTGAGTGTTCAGATATAGTTGGTCTTTTTTACATAGTTAATAAATTATTGAAAAATATAATCAATGAATGGACGTCAAATGGCTATTAAAATTAATGTTTTGTATTAATTTGTGCTTACATTAAGTGAATTAATTTAATTAAGTAAATTAAATGTTTAACTACGAAGTGTTAACAAATCTACGAATTGTTATATTTGGTTTAATCATAGTATTCGAAGCTAAATACCTTCAAATATTTTCCAAAGATAAAAAATTCTTTGTAGATCGACAAGTTCCTGAAAATCAAATAAAAATTAAATTGACAAAAATTTTCTATAGGTATTCAGCCCATAATCAAAGAATTTTCTTCAAAATTTATGCAGTAATTCTCAGCATTCACATATAATGCAATAAACAATATTTGTTTTTTGAAATATTTTCTACGAAAAATCTCTATATCACAGTTGATGAAATGTTTGTACATTCCAATGTAAATGTAAGTTTAGGATGTACATATATTAAAACAGAAAATTATGAGCTTGTGTGATGCCAAAACGTATTATTTAATTAATAAGTTTATCTGTATAGGTATTTGTTACATTCTTTGACATAATTTAAGATGATCAATTTTTGGTCAAACTAAAAAACTTTTAGGGATTGAACTTAAGAGATATGAATTTAATAATGAGTGACGGGACAAAGAAATATAAACTGATAGGATGAAATAAGAGGTTACTTGATAGATCAATAAGCTAGGAAAAGAGTAAGGTAATAGGCATAGTATTAGAATAAAGATTCTAAGTTACTTACCTTCCTCATAAATTTTTTGATACAGTCTTATAAATTTATTACCATCCTAATAAAATAAGAAATACAGGTTTACTAATCATTAGTGTTAAAAGTGCAAAATATGGACTTATTTATCAACTTTACTGAATGTAGAATACGAACTTTCATTGCTTTTATCGAATATAGAATATAGATTTAATAATTAATCATACACTTATTAACTAATTAATGATCGAATTTACAGAATGACAAATACTGACTAATTTAAAAAATTTTTCTAATTAATTTCTAATTAATTTTTCATTGATCTTTGGACTTCTCCCTCTTTAGATACATCTAATTCAGTACCTAAGAAACTTTTTGAGGATAAAAAATTTACTTCTTATTGGATAAGAATATCACGCATATGATTCTGATTGATTTAAATTTAATAAACAGTCTAGTAAGATCTGAAGAATTTAATAAAATGTGTTTTTATAAAAGAAGATATTGGAAATCTTCTGAACTGTTTATGCTTCTAGAAATACTAGATGAAAGCATAGTTGGTCTGGATTCAAAGAATTACAAAATATTGACAAATGTATAGGATAGCAAGATTGTTTGAAATACTAAAATACATCAATTTACTTTTTGTTCTAAATGGATTATTAGGTTAAACATTTCTAATCTTCAATGAGGAAAATATTAAGCGTAAGTGAAGAAAGAAATAAACGTAACACATCCTGCCTAAGACAGAAATTAGTAATCTAATGTTTGGACAAAATCTTGACATTTTCCTTGTTAAAATGAATGTAGATTTGTTGACGTTATTTTTAATTACAACAAAAGTGATTTAAGTGTAAAATTAGAATATATAATAAAAAAAGAACTATTATTTATTGAAGATTTATCTAAGTTACAAAAGTAGCTTGAACTTTGAAAATCTATCTCCTTGCTTAACTTCAAATTTAAGATGTGCCATTTTAAATAGAGTGTATCTACAAATTAGTGTGACCAAAAATTCCCTTTTTGAAGACAAGGCAAATATTATATTGAATTGTTAATGAATAAAGATTTTATTTCTAGTCATTTAGTTTAATTTAGTTTTGCCTTGTCGTCTATTCCTTTGTATAGCACATTGTACTTTGCAAGGTATCAAGAGTCCAAAAATGGGTTTCAAAATTTTTTCCGTTTAAACTAACACATTGTCCAGCTTCAAGATTGCATCCATATTTTAAATATATTTTTCCTGCATTTATTCTAATAGTAGTTAAATAATTTGCAAAGCATTATTTTTATCTAGTTACTATTACATCATCCTAACTACCCTAAGAAATAGTATGTGAACATGATCTATGATCTATTTTCTATTTATATAATCTATTTTCCATCGTTATCTATCTTCCTAATAAATGTTATTGATCTCAATGCTAGTTGTTTAGATTAGTTCTAAGTCCACGGATTATCATATCAGCTATTTTCATTTATTCATGTTGGTGCAGTATATAGCACAATTACTTATGAATCTTTTACATGTATTTGTATTTCCTATTAGAAATATAAGATGTATAAAAGTTGTTTCTTTAGAAACATAAGAGAAAAACTCGCATTTTTTAATTATTGCATTTTACGTATGATCTATCTCTAATATTAATTACGAAATAAATGTTATATTCGCAGATTTGTATGCACAGTCATAACATATTACCGCATTAATCAAATTCAATGATAATATTGATATCAACACTATTAGTGCTATTATACAAGTCATCTGAAAGTGGAAGGATTTCAGTTCAACTCCCTTTTTATTACCATTATTATTGTTACGTCCTATAATATAATTCAAGAATAGTTAATTTTTTATCAAGTTATGAAGTCTTTAGCAAAGGTTGACCTTAAAAAACGTAAAAATAGAAAGTTCTTTCGTACAAAAGTTCTTTATATACGTACTTATACTAAAACTTAATTGAAATATTTTAACTAATAATTGTCTTCAGTTATATATAAAAAACATTAAAAAATGAAACACGATATTTACTATATACTGTGTTGAGCTTTATCGATCTGTAGAGTATTACGTATTATAACATGTAAAATGAAAAACGTTTAATATAAAATAATATTATATGTATAAACGCAAGTATATTTAAAGGATATTTATAGGGATATAGAGGGTATAATTAAAACTATTTATATCTCTGAATAAGTTCAAATAGTAATATAATCAGGTTAATAAAGATCCATTCGATTGATATGTTCGTCTCAAATGAATAATAAATTGAATAATAAATAAATTTATCTATCTAATAAATTTGAATCTCTCTTGTAAATGTTTTGAAGAAACAATATTTATTTCTATCTATTTATGTTTAACTATAAGTGCTTAATAACATAAAATTTATAATTAAAATGAAATGTTACAATGGTAATAGAAATACATTTCTCGAAAAAAAAAAGCTATATGCTGATGCGCATTTTTATCAACGTTGTAAGATAATTTTGTTAATACATATTTTTGCCAGCAATATAGTTGGGTCGAAAAATATACATTGCTTTCGAGAACATATTCACCGAACTTTCGGATCGAAATTAATTGGAGCAAGGCCTAAATTTTATTTATTGTGACGTGAGATTGATTGATTGAAGTCTAATAATATAATATATTCTTATGATTCTTATGATACATTGATCATATTAATGAGTTGCATTATATAATCTACTGAAATTTTAAGCTATGCTTCGATAAAGATTTTTTGTTTATATCTTCGAAGTTATTTTGTGACTAATTATCTGGCAAGACAGTTGAAATACTTTTCAAAAGAAGGAAAAGAAAAAGTCTGTAGAAGGAATTTCCTAGTAAAAGTGCACCGAAAGGGAAAGAATAATCTCCAATTGATTATATTTGGCATGTCCGAATAATTTATTTAGAATGTTTAAATAATCGTGCGTGATATTTTTTACAAAGTGATAGCACAACTAAGTGTGTAAAAATAACTATTTTAAGGACTCATTCCAGATAATCACATATCTTGTTCAGTCTACATACTTATTTCTTGTGTTTACTGCCTCATTTTATATATTCTAGAAAACTACGAATTTAATTAGAAATATCTAAGACTGAGCAATGATTATCAATGTATTTTTTATCCTTTGCGAGTTTTCAACTAACTCTCGCAATCAAATAGTAATATAAGGTAATAAATTGATGAGTAATAGTAATTAAAAAGTAATATATAATAGAGAAAGTTTAAGACCACCAAAGGAGGAAGCATTTATTAAATTATATTCTATACAAATAATAACAATTTCTTATATTATAATATATTTAATTAAGTCAAATCGTTCAATAAATAATTAAAAATTTATTCTGAACCATAACATTAAAATGACAAAATGAATTAATTAGATCAAGTAAAAAGAAAAATCAGGAAATTTATAGATAAATAAAGATTGTTAAACGAAAATACAGCAAATGATACTTGTATTCATTTCAATATTTAGTTTCATTATCAAAAATTCTTTTTTCTTCTATTATTAATTACTACTAATACAATTAAAACAATATTACAAATATTAAATAGATGTATTACAAATAATGCAAATATTAAAATAATATTACAAATATTAAATAATGGAAACTTTCTTCAAAAATTAAAAAGATTAACTTACTGTAAAACTTATATAATTTTCATTATTATCTATTGTTCATTATTAAACGAAAAAAAATAAATCAACATTTTTTTAAAATTTCTTAGAAATTAGCAACATTGTGATTGTTTACATTCTAGATACGCCTACCTCTTTTTTTTCTATTAAGCCTCGCTTCGTCTTTAAAAAGAGATAAACTTGCCTATATATAATGAAAAAAAGTATGTATAGAAAATATACTGATATATTCCAAGGTGCTTTTTCAGTTAGTATTTTTTAAAACCTGTAGGGATGTAGGCAACATCCATAATAACATCTACAATACACATGTATGAATGTATATGTGCATGAAAATTGAATGTAATATGAAATACGATAAATGATGACTAAGTAATGATAAATTATTAACAAAAGCATTAAAAAGTGTCAAAAGTAGCAGTAACACTAGAAAATTCTAAAAAAGTTATGAAGCAATAGCCAATTTTATTCTCAGGAATATTTTTTAAATGCAACAAACTTAGGAACATTTATGCGTGGAAGTCGCGTATTCAACAATCGATTGGTATTTTAAAAGCAACTTTACAATCAATATTACAAAAATATACTTATTATTTGATATTAATGAAGACAAAAGGGTTTCCGTTTTTAGCTGATGATTACCGAACACAAAATGGCATTGTGTCCACTGACAAGACAATGAACAACCAAATTAGACATGCGCAGTAGACTACCTTAAATAAGTTATTAATAAATAATGCATAATTTCTCAATCTAATAATAATCAAAAACATAAAATTATTGTAAGTACGATGTACAAATGTAGGATAACTGACAATGGAATTAATGTAAACTTAGCAAACAACAGTTTATTAAATGTAGCATATGTATGTATGAGGTATCGTTGATCTTAATAAAATAAGAGATATATTGAATAAAAATGATAAAATAATACAGAAAATAAAGAAAATCTTAAGTCATGCTTCGTATCTCTTTCGGTATTCTGTCTCGATTCATCACATTCATCTTCAGAAACATAACAAGAATACAACAACAACAATAAACCTCATGGGAGAAAACATTAGAATTCTTCCTCGATGTTTGCTACCTGTCATAAGAGACAACAAAAAAAAAGCCTTTGTAAATGGAAAAAAGAAACTCCCTTAGAAAAGAACTGCTACCTGAAAAGGATCAAAGCATATTTCCAGTATGCTGACTGTCAATGATAAGAAAATGAACAGGCAACTTTGTACTGAGTAACTAGAAAAAGGAATAGCCACACAAATAAGGAGTAGGGAACAACAACAGGGAGCAAGTCAATTTGTAGCCGCTGAGTGTGTTTCATCGGATCATCAGCCTGTAATCACAAAAATAGGCAGGACACGACAATATTTGCAATGGTCAAATGTGATGAATAAGGACGTCATAAATTGCTACTTTCTAACAACATAGCTGGAATCGATCATAATGGACTAGAATAGAACAGCATAAAGACCACGATTCCTAACGTGATATCCACAACTAATTGCACATATAATCAAAGAAAGATTAGTAGACCACAGTTAAAGCTTGCAGCATCAAAAATACAGAAAATAAAAGTGGACGTAGCAAAGGAAACAGGAAACAAACAAAGCAATACTACACAACAATACTAGAAAACAGATATACAGTCCAACGACGTGAACGAAAATAATGATTCACATACTACAACCATACCAATAGACAGCATATAGCATATTACAAATTCAGAATTGAGCAGAAGCTACAGATATGAGAAAACACAGCAGAAGCTACAGACATGAAAAACAAACAATAAAATAAGAAATAGAAAATAGCGTGGGGAAATACAAACCCAAACCGAAATGAACTTGCACTAAAAATTATATTTAAAGAAAACACAACTAAAATAATAGAAACTATGAATAGTGAAACAAATTTGTAACAGAAAAAAACAACCTAAAAAAATATATAATAAGGTAAGTGAACAGAAAATAAATAATAGACATGAATAAAAAATCCAGAAACCAGCGAAACTAAAATTGAAAATTAGAATGAACAAAAGTTCAAACACTAAGAAAAGATTCAGACAGGCTAACAGAATACATAAAAGCAAACACATCTAAAGAGGCAACTAAATACACAAATAAGATCACGCAAAATAATAAGAAAGCAACAACTCAAATACTAAACATATATAAACAAAAATTATACTCCACATACTCTGCTTGCTTGAAGAGATATAACAAGCCACAGGAAAAAAAGAATGTAAATAACTCCTTCAGAAGAAATGAAAAACTCTTCTACAGAAAATTAAGCACCAAAGAAAAAGCAGTAGCGACAGCATCCTCAAAAAAACAAATAACAGAATTCTAGGAAAACGTATGGAAAAAATCAGAACATCGCAACAATAAAGCATGAATTGCACTAAAAAAAATGACTATCACAACATAAACAACATCATAAAACAGCATTACAGAAGAAGAGTTAGTAATATAATAAAGAACACACAGCTAGAAAAGAATATATATAGAGCTTTCTTTTACAATCATGACCACATACAAATATCTCACAAGAGAAATCAACAAAATGATATAAAACCTAAATTATACATCAGATTTTTTAATAGAAGGCATAATATACATTAAACCCAAAACCAAATAAACAAAATCCAGCCAAGTACAGACAAATAACTATACAAAATTATAATTTCAGCAATAACACGAAAAATTGATCAACATTTCACAGATAACGATGTATTTACAGAACAAACACAAATAACAATGTATTTACAGAAGAAAGGATGCAGGAAAAATAGCCAGGGATGTAAGGAACAGGTAACAATTGATAGCATTATAATGAACCAAACAACAAATGAACAAAGAATCTGAAAGCATCTAACAAAATCTGAAACATGTAACATATATACTACAAGAAAACGTTCATCTCAGTACGACGCAGCTGGCTCATCAGAATACTATAATTATATAAAATACATCCAAAGATACAAAAACTACTCAATACATTAATGAAAACACGAAGAACGGTTATACAAATAAGAACAAAAACAGAACAAACCACTATAGACATTATAAAAATAAATAGAGTCTTCCAAGGAGACTCATTTAGTTATCATATGCTTAAATCCACTATTTAAAGCATTAAACAAAAGTACATACAGATATAATATAAAGCAAGACAATATTATCAAACTACAAAATAAACTACTTAATGTATATAAATGACATAAAATATAGGTAGCATCAAAAACAAAATTCACAAAACTGCTAAGGACAACAAAAGAAATCACAAAAACAAAAGATGGAATTCGGGATAAATAAATACAAAAGACTACATATGGCAAGAATAAAATGGTACAAAGAAAAAATAAACGAGAGACTGAACAACGAAATAATAAACAATAAGATAAAACCTAAAAAATACAAATACCTTGGCTTCTGATAGAATATACAAATAAACCACAGAAATGAAAAAAGAATTATACAATGCATACAAAATTTGCCTAAAAACATTGATCAAAACTAACCAAACAACAAAAAATCTTTTTAAAACAATAAACATTTTAGCATCATCAAATAGACATAAATAGATCTAAAAAAACATTAAAATAACAAGAACAGAATTAACTAAGTATAGAAAACACCACCCAAATGCATGCTAAGAAAGAATGACAATAAACAAGAAAAAAAGAGAACTAATGGTCATAATATCACTACATGATAAATAAATTAAAACACTCAGAGCATACTTACACAATAAAGACAGCGCATTACAGAGAGCTATAAACAGGGTGGAAAATCAACATTATACTCAATTTATCAGCAAGAGATGAACCAATAGTCAAAAATACACAAAAAATAAATAAAGCAAAAAAGGCAAACAAACATGAACCAACAAAGCGCTACATGGAAAACATCTCCATATAATGAATGATCCTACATAAATAAGGAACTCATATATAATAACTCTGATAAATTACATAACTTTAATACTACTAATAGTAGTAGTGGTGGTGATAATAGTAGTATGGTCGTAGTAATAATGGTTGTCATAGTAATGGTCGTAGTAGTGTGGTGGTGGTGATAATAGTAGTAATGGTCATAGTAGTAGTAGTGATGATAATAGTAGTATAGTCGTAGTAATAATGATGATCGTAGTAGTAGTGATAGTTGTAGTAGTAATAAAGATCGCGAAGAGAATAATAATCGCCTAAAAACATTGATAATTATTAATATTATATATATAGAGTACTATCTCCCACAGGACAATAAATGCTCCATTGATTCGTGCAGGATTCACTATTAAGTAATACTTTTAAATTTGGAGTTTCAGTGATTATACATTTTTATAATTTTATTCTTCATTTAATAGTAATTTGAAATCTCAAATACGCATTGTCTTTTATTATTAATGTTGTTTGCACATCAAGTCTTAATAATATCACACAGCCTACAATTGATTCCCAAATCAATCGAACAAATTCTAAAATGCATGCTTAAAGAAACATTCGAGAAATGTTGAAAAATACATTTATAACTTCCAATAAAGTATACACGAACATGATCTAAAATAAAAATTGCTTATTTAATAATTCACTATATGCCACAAAAAGTATTTAAAATAAAATCTAAATTAATCTTTTGTGTTCTATTCTATAATTTGTATCAAGAATATATAGTTTAATCAATTATCGAAAATATACAGAAAATTTTTATGATTATTTTTAATCATAAGAATTTTAGAGTATTAAAGAGATTAAAGAATTTAAAAATGTAAAAGTACTAAAGCGGCAGGTATTTGTTAATATAAGATATAAATTTTTATAAAATTTTTTATCAATCACGAAATGTTAGATACGTGCTTTAGAAGTCACGAAGCAATGCATTATTCGAATAAAATTGTCATATGAATAGTATTTAATTAAAAAGAAAATTTTGAATAAGAAAAAAATGTGCAAATCTAGTAGAACAATAATACTATTAGTAGAACAATGATACCATAAAACGAAATATATATAAGCTACAATTGGTTCTGTGGTACTAACAATAATCTTGCTATATCCGATTGGACGAATCAAAATCCATTCAGTATGGTTTGCCAATTGTCTTACACCAAATTAATGCTGTAAAATTAATTTTGCAATAGTGCATGTTTATAAAATTTTATTTAATAATATAACAAACGGTGAGTAAATTAAGATACAGTTATATTCGCGTAATTACGTAAATGACTTGAATGATCTTTATATATTATAAAACTCGCAATGGTCAACCTTTTATTCAACTTTATCTTTCGATGTGCGAAATGCAACTCTAATTACGCGAAGTATCTAAGGATTTCTTAACCGTAAAAAATTAAGGAAAGGGAAAAGAGGAGTTTTATGAAAGAGTATATGAAAAAATACATAATCCCCCCCCCCCCTCCATTGATATGTTATGATATGAATACTATATACCATAAATATACACAGCTTCATACCATGCTTATAATTTAACATATATTAATTATACATTGCATATTATTTATCCATCCATGTTATTCTATTAAAAATTATATCACTATTTTCTTAACAAATTAAGGAATATCATTTTGTATTACTTTTATCGTCCTTATCGATTGATAATGGTACGAATTTAGTGACATCGCAGTTAATTATGCCAAATGTAGTTTATAATGTTACGATGTGCTTGACATCATCATGTTCCAGGTGGATTTGCAATGCCCAATGTATTGTTTCTTTCAATGATCGTATTTATTGAATATTTGCGTGCTTCTTGGATATTTGTGGTGCATGTTGATCTCGTTTATACGTTTCTTATATCACCTTCTTCAAAAGTCCTGTTTGATCTTTTGAATATGCTACCAGATACTGTATAACAGTCTACCTAGTATGGCATAACCCAAAAATTGTAGTCAGATAAGTTCATTAACAAATCAGCAATTAAATAATATCCAGGAGTTTAAGATCATGGGAATCGAATGAAATTGGCTTAAGATGACAGGAATTGAAGATAGCTTCTATTTCAGTGACAAATGATCCTCAAGAGTAGATAACTCCTTCCTTAGGACACGTATTATATAATGTTTAAAGCATCCGATCGCCGATTCCTAAATTTTACTGAAATGTGGAGAATACAGATGTCAATTAATTCCAACATCAGTGAGCTAATGATTAATTTTAATTTAATATTTGGATATTTTTATAAAAGACAGGATGATTTATAGCTCAAAATTGATTCCTACAAAATTAGTGCTATTGTCAGAATAAGTAACTCTGCGTTATCCTTGCTAAATTCATTTAATGTGATAATAAATGCATTTGTAATTAAATCATTTATAACTTGTAGTTGAACAGTTTCAATAGAGATGTTGACTTTAAGGAACGCAAATTCTACAACCGCAATAATGTAAAAAGGATTGCAATAATTGGTCCTGTAAACATTCCAAATAATTGGAAATATAATATTCATGATTTAATATATATGATATATATGTGATAGATATTATTGATCACAATTATCAATCAGAATCTTGTTCAAATACAGTACGAATAATTCAAACAATATAAAACCTTCTTACACCAATTTGAGAAGACTATAATCCTGAAGGTAGATGCATCTAATCTTGTGCACAAGAATGCTGCAATGATTTCTAGTATTTACATTTGCCCATATTGGTAGCGTTCTAGTATTCAAAGAATTATGTAATTCATCTGGTACAGGAATACGTAGAACAGAAGAAGAGCCTCTCATTCGACAACTATAAAAAATAAACTTTTTTAATATAATTTTTGAATCAAATAAAATATATTCTTAATAACAATTTTTTTAAGGTGGCCCCATGATTGATAGGATAAAATAGAAGAATATTTGATAGATTAATTGGTTTGAGATAATAGATAGTTTTAGAATAAAGATTTCAAGTTGATTATCTTTCTTACAAGTGGTGTATAAGAATAGCTTCTCGTCTCAATAGACTTTCTGTAAAAAAAATAAAGGCTTGTAAAAAAATACAGATTGTTCAATTGCTTGAAGACTCACCAATTTTTGGATATGTTTTTTCGATAAATTTATTAGCATTTTTATAAAATGCGTAATATACTGATTGTCGATCTTACAAAGTGTAAAGTACTCATTACTTAGTTGCAGAATACAAAATACGGAATTATTAAATGTTAGCCACTTTACAGAATGCAGAATACGGACTTATTAAATAATTAACAATATTAATTAATTAATTAATACAGTTTCGCCGAACACAGAATACATATTTAAAAGCTAATCATAAACTTACTACAATAGATAATTTGTGATTGATTTTACAGAACAATAAACACTAACACTTTTCTGAATTTTCTTTAAGGTTTGCTTTCAACACACTACCATATCGAAGTAGTATATGAGCGTTGGTCTAATTATTATATAATATATAAATTTTTTGTTGTATATAAATAATTTATATTTTTTCAACATTAATGTATAGGGTTTCCTTTGTGCATTCTATGCATTTAGAAGTGTTTGATAGATGTATTTTTTATATATTAATCTTTAATGGATTAACTAGATTAGATTAATAATGTAAATTTCTCTAAGTATATTCGTAAGTATTTAATTATAATTTTATTTATTATGTTACGTCCGAAAATTTTTATGGGCTCCATTATTCTTTGTTTTTATCTATATTCTTAGTTTCTTTAGTAAATATCATGGCTTTGGCTTAGGCTCGTTGATGGCTTCAATTCGATTATGGACTTATTACTTAATTACCGGCTTTAGCAAATATAGAATACAAACTTTAGTGACTGCCTTTTCAAATTTTCTCTGATTATATCCTTTTCACTTCCCCTCTTTAGATGCACTTAATTCATCGTTTACAGAATTACCGAGGATAAAAAGCTTTGCTTCCTACTGTATAATAGGAATTACGATTCTGATTAGTTCGTATTTTAACAAGAAGTCTATTGTATCACGAAGTGAAATTTGCCCAACGTTAAAATTCAAAGAATTTATTAAAGTGCATGTTTATAAAACAAGATATTGGAGTTCAAATTGTTTATGTCTTCGAAGATAGTAGGGGCGCATGAGTATCTTAAGCGTGTTAGGGACTACAAATTATAGAGAATTGATAATACCGCAAATAGGGAGAGTTTGAAAATGCTAAAAGACATCCCTTTTTTCCTGTTCTAAATGGGTCCTCATTTCTGGGATGGGTTAATTAAAGTGGTGGGTTAAACATTCCTAATTGTTAGCCAGAAAAATATCAAACGTAAGTGAAGAAAAATAACTTTATGCAGGATGTAACAAGACAGTGACAAAAAGAATAATTTTATTCAAAATTGTTCGATTGAACCTCCGAATTGTTAATGCTAGTCTTGGCCAGAGATAAACTAATCATGCAGTCTTTGGCAATTGTAATTATCTTAAAATACCATTAGAAATTCATACTGTTTGGTATACTTACTGATATAAACTACCTCTACTACGCTTTATTCACACACTCAAAATCGATGTGGTGAAAAATTGAAACATGAACTAACAACCGGGTAATTAAACGGAGTCTTATCATCAATAATAAAAATAGTCCATAGGGAATCTTTTTCGGACGTAATCACAACCTTATCTACAGATAAAAATCTACAAGTAGGCATCACAGCACTAAATCTATTTATTGACGATCAGAGTACACTGAGAATAGACATCCTGCTATATAAATCTAACTTGGCTTACAATTAAAAATATCCTACATTAATATCAAGAAGATTTTATGTTTCCAAGCTCAACATACGTGAGAGTCATGAGAAAGTAGATTACGGTAATAACTATTGCTACTCAAGCTACACTTAATGCTGTCCATGATACATTTTGGCTAGTTAATGGTCGCCATAAAACAAATTTTAAATAAATGCATTACTTGCTATCAAGCAAATCCTATTACCCCTGAGTACATCATAAACATGCCTGTTGATCATATATGAAAAGCACGTCCTTTCATCGATGTAGAAATAGTTTAAAGCAGTTTGATATTTGTGAAAGAAAAATAATGTCGAAATCGCAATCACGTCAAATTACACATCGCTATCTTCGTACGTTTTATCATAAAGGCAGTATACATGGAGTGACGTAACTACAGATGCTTTTTCATCACTTTAAAAAGATTCATTGCCTGTAGAGGATAATACTCCGACCTATAGTTAGATAATGTGACTAATATCATAAGTGCTGTAAATCAGATAATGGCAACAGTCAATCCAAAAGAACTTAATTGATAGCAACATAAGCAACACAAGAGTACTAATGTAGCACAAGTTTACAAATGAGGGCATATATTGGCACTTCCTTCCATTACAACTATTTCATTTTGGATTGTGGGATGCTGCCATGGAATATCTCAAAAATCGCATAATAGATGAAATTCTCCTCATGTACAAATCATTGTTGTAAAACATTCTCTCGCATTTAAACATTAATTTTCTACCTTTCTATTTATAACCAATTTAATAATATTTTTTTGCGAATCCTTTTTAATGTTTTGTTCACACCAAAGTCTCCTCCCATGATACTGTCATATGCTTCCTTTAAAATGTCTGCAATTTTCTCTGGAACAACGATTAAAGAGCTAGCTGGAGGGATTATTTCCAGCATACACAAAAGATTGAGAAATTCTATTAGAAAAACAGATAGTTTAGTAGAGGATGTATTAAAGGTGTTAAACCACTACAAAAGAACAATAGTAAGAATGAAAGTAATACAAGTAACAAAATAATTATTTCAGAAAATTTTAAGTAAAAGAATATTAAACTTAGAATATTTAAAGAGAGTTTATATTGAGAAATAACAATATTTTTTGAGTATATTAATAGCTAAATAATTAGAATTCAATGTGTTCAATGCGTCGATTTCTCTATCTTATTCGTTGTTGATGTATTTTATTTGTTGCCTGCACCACACAATCTAATTGGTATGTAACTATCCTTATATAAATATTCTTCGCACATAGTACGTCGGAAATGTGTATGAGAGCAGGCATCCTCCATTCACTCTGATCAATTTAGATTCACATTTTCCCTGCAGAACTCCTTTCTAATTCTGCAGATTACCTTGACGTTGAGATGAAAATTAGAGTCAAGATTGCGAAAGGAGTATTCCATAAGATGAAAGGTCTCATATGCTATCACAATCTCCAATTTGAGAAATGTTAGCATATCGTGGAGTAGAGTACTGTTGGTACTGCTTTACATGTAAAAAGCTGGTGTTGAAGGTTTCTTCAATGAAAGCATTTATGAGGGACCATGTCACCAATATTAAAGTGTTCCGCAGAGCCAGGAACCCACATAAAATCCTAACGATCGTAAAACGTAAGAAATCCATGCACTTGGATTATTTCAAGAAACAGAAAAACTGTCGGGTAACAAATCTAGTGATAACTCTACGTGCTAAACATAGTGTCTTCAAAAGAACAACATTGAGACTTTTTAACTATAAAAGAACAAAAGAAAAATCAGTGATGATACATCGAGATGCTGACAAAAGTATTGAAAAAAGAATAATTATTTCAAATAATATAAAAATTTGAAGAACATATAAGTAGTATTAAAAATTATAAGAGTAAAATTAAAGCATTAAAATAGAAGAAAATACGGAAATTCTTTTAGAAAAAATTCACGAACAGAATATAATGGCAGAATTAGCTAAATTAGAATAAATGTATAATACAAATCCTGACGATGTAAGAAACTAAAACGGAAGTAATCAAACTGATTAATTTTCACCGACTGAGATGATTAATTTTCAATTGACGCATGCTTTCCAATGGAAATGAATTTTTTTTTAGAACAATTAAGATCTCTTCCAGAGAATAATGCTTGTCCTCTTAGCGACAACGAGTCTGAGGGGTTTTGCCAACCTACTCGCTCCTTAATATGCTGGTACGTTTTAAAGAAATAAACCTCCAATAGTTCAAAAAGTCAGTGAGCCCACACTGATTACTAGCTCTGCTGATCCAGCTATTGATTAAGTAAAAAGTGTGTGAAACTTTAAATATGATTTCTCTTGTGAAATCTCAAGTTGCAGAAAGACATTTAAAACGAACAAACACTGCAAGTTTTGCTACAGTAAGGCCCAACGTGGTCCGATGAAGAGATAACATTGGTGGTAAGAGAGAAGGTTAAGTTAAAGATCGAAGGAAAACGATTTATCAACCAGACTCTCCTCCAGATGTTTAGGAATAGCACAATTGAGGACATCAAAGGGGAAAAGGCGTGATCCCAAGCATTCAATTGAGGCGTTATATTTAAATTAAAAGCAACAAGTATTTAAATTAAAAGTTGAAAGTTAACGTTGAAATAAATACTAGCGAACAAAATCACTTTATTAAACATTTAGAATGGTACTTTATATGTATTTTGGAGAAAAAAAACTTTAGATATGACTAGAATAGAACACAGTATATGCTACTGAACAAAATAATAAAATAATAGATTATAATCATTGATTTAAAAACATACAATTAATTATTAGACACATTATATATAATAACCTAACGATGCATCCAACTCATCGAAAAGACGGTCTCTTCATTGAAAAAAGCACATGGTTTAACACAATATATTTAAGATCTTAAAGATCTCGATTGAATAGTCGTTAAAGAACAATAAGTAAGTAATTTTTAAGATTTTCCAAATATGACATTGAAATTAAAATGCGAAGAAAAAAATGTCATTAAATCAAGATTGATCGAGACAATCATCGGTTCAAACGCAAACCTTATGATACAGCAATCATTAGTACATAGCAATTATTAACACGTTAAGTTCTTCCTCCATCAAGCACTTGATCGCATCGAAACTCATACAGTCACTCAAGGGCATTAAAAGGAAAACTGAGATAGCCGCATCGAATATTACACGTGTAGTTACATATCCAGGAACTGCCCCATTGAAGCACATGCGCACACTTTCGAATATTCATGCTACTATCTATTACGATCATGTAGCATTATTGAGAATATCTATCCTTGTAATATCGTTAGACAATCTATAAGAAAATACTTAGATAAAAAGAAACATGTTTCTTACGTTTCTCATGATTCATACCATTGTCCGAGTTTAGGCATTATTAGTACAAATACGTTTTCTTCGATAATCTGAGATGGGCGATAAATGAACAGTGAAATTAGATTCCTGAACAAAACGAGCAGTGATTATTTGGAACCTACCTTTAAGATATCAATTCGACAAGAAGAAATCAATATGGTTACCAAAACGAAGGATCATACTAGAGATTATTTAATTATTTTGAACAAACTATCCTTATACGCTTATGATCAATAAGCATCTTTCGTTTCCTCTCCAATCACTTTTTACTTAAGCACTTTCTTTTCCTAATTTTATTATTATTATATTTTCGCGGATAGTTCAAAAGAAATCATTAAGGATTCAATATACACATTCAAGTCTAAAATAATAAAACAACCGAATCTTACTAACATGACTGATCACTCCGAGACATCCAGCACAATCTACTTCTACATATTTCGAGTTAAAAATATTTAGACAACTGAATCTTAATAGTTCATCCCCTCAATCGTAGCCAAACAACTAATGATATACAATAAAGGTAATCAGGAATATCTTAAGCTTTGTATCTAAATACTTCAAATATATCATTTGCAAGTTAAATGTACGAAGTGCATTTTATCACGCATTTTTACGAGCTCACGAGCTGCACAAAATCCTTAAAAAAAAAATTACATTCTACCATTAATTTATGAAAAGGTGGCGAGCGGTATTTTGCAGAGAACAACGAACAGATTTCGGGCTTTGTATCGCTTTGTACCTTTTTTATTGCGATCAATGGAATCTACAACTCAAGGAAGAGACGGGGTTATCCCCAAATTATCATCGCTGATGCAGTGCAACATGCCCAGAGAAACAAAATTTTTTCCTTGTGCCAAAATCCTATCGTACCACCTTTCCAATTTATATTCCAAAAAAATGGACGGAACCTTGATGAGGAATTTACATTGAGAATAAATGATAGAATCGATCAGTGATTATTAGCAGATACAAAAGCAAATGTAAACTTAGAAGAAACAAGTAGCTCAAAATACAAAGTATAGAAAAAAGTACAAACACTATACACTGAACAAGATCCACCCCCGTATCCTTATTTGAGAAATGTGTACTTCCAATCAGAAATAAAAAACATGTATTTATAGTCATAACGCTGACGGGATAATTGGTACTACATTTTCACCATCTAAGGACACTTCGTAATTCTCTATTTTAAGCCGAAAGCATTCGCCAAAATTCAAAGTTTAATCGAAAAATGCTGTTCCGTTTACTTGAATGATATTATATATAGTGAAATCTAGAAAAAAAACAAAACTAGGAATTACAAATATTCTTGTAACGGCTAAGATATCAGTTTTTAACTACAACTGGGTAAATCAAAATGTCTGAAATCAAAATTGCAAGATCTTCAATATATTAGAACGGTAAGGAAAGAGAAGAAACAAATGTCAGTAAATAAAAGCGGTTTTAGAATTTTCTAAATCAAAAACATTCAAACAAATCGAACAGTTTTTCAAATTGATTGAATACTACCAAATATTTATGCTAAATTTCAGTCTGATATATAATTATAAAGGGATTTTAATTCCTTAGAAAAACATTGATTAGCCATTAGAAAAAAAAAGTTATTAATAAAGAAAGAACAAGAAATATGATTTTAATACATAAGAAACCTAAATTTTATATGAGAAAAAGTACCATAATAAAAGAAAATCGAA
Source organism: Vespula vulgaris (assembly GCF_905475345.1). NCBI lineage: Eukaryota > Metazoa > Arthropoda > Insecta > Hymenoptera > Vespidae > Vespula > Vespula vulgaris. The sequence continues at coordinate 5,508,709 of NC_066597.1, read as the reverse complement.
TGAACCCTACGATATACATAGAATCAAAATTAGCATAATAAATAAAATGGAATTACGAGAGGCTTCAAATACGTAAGATGTAAAAGGACAACTTAAGAAGTTCATAGTTCATTTAGTTATTCCACCAAAGAGAGATAGGCGACGTGTAATAAAGAAGCACTACTATCGTCTGTTAGAACTCCAAAAATTAAAGACTTTTTATAGACTAATGGAAAATTATTATTGGCCAATAATAAGATATTAATATCTAACATATTACATAAAATATTCATAATTACATTAAAAGAATCCTTAAATAATGTGCAATTTATCAAAAGATAAAATTAATGATTATAATTTCGCATAAAGCTGAGCCGATTATAATTATTTAGTAGTTTTAAAACTGAGTGCGCATATCATTTTATTTTAACCAAGTAATAGTTTAATGGAATAATAGTTAAAAAAAAAAAGAAATTGCAAGAGCTGTGAAGAAGTACTCGATTATAGAATTGAAAGCAATTTTGTCATTACGGTAATAAAGCCAAATTTTCGTTAAAGTTTGTATTACTTTATATAATTGACTAATATATGTACTTTATCTTTATTTAATCCGTAAATTTCGACTGTAAATTCGTTAAGTAATTTATATGTATTTCATACACAATACTTTTCACAGAAATTACACGTGAACAGAAATCTTATCGTGCCTGTTTCGAAAGTGAAGTATTTATGTTTTTTTTTTATTACTTTCCTTATTCGGAAAGTAATATTTTTTCTTTTTTTGCTCCATTTAAAAATTAATAGTTAAAAATAACACTTTTATCAATTACGACACTAGCATAGTTTTAAGGCTATTTACCATCTTTTCCTCGTAGCATATGCGACTTCAGTGGTAAGCATAGATAAAAAATAAACTACAAACATGATAGGGAAGTGCTGTCTCCACTATGCGCCTATACACCGATATATAGGTTGTGTAAGTTATAGTCTGTATGCGTAATCTAATAATCAAATCAGTGTGTAAAAGAATGTAATATATGGAGTATAAAAAACTAATAAATAATTTCATTTTATATTTCAATAGAAATAATCTTTATTTAACATCAACAAAAACAGATTTTTAACTGACTTTAACAGTTCTCGTATTAGTTTTCTTTTACATTCGAAAGAGTAAAACGTTAAAACTCTCTCTTCCTAAACGTGCAAACTTAAAATTTAATACTTTCGGTAATTTTAGATTTATTTAAATAATAGAAAAGTTCTCGAAGTTCAGTAAACTAATATTTGAGCAATAATACATTCGCTTAAACATTACGAAAATTGTAACGCGCGGAAAACTTAAAATAATCTTAATTTAAAATTTCACTAGTGGTATTTAAAAGGTGAAAATGTACATATATCGATGCAACAAGTGCTAGATAAAATGAAACGTCGTTACGATCACCGACGAAATAAACTAGACTTGCACAAACGGTTCAAAGATTGTACATGGAAATGTAATGAACTTTTTGCGAATATTTTCAAGATTTAATTAAAGTGTGTGAAAGTCAGTAAATATGTAATCTTAACATGGTGAATAAATTCGAAAGAAAAAAAAAAGAGAGAAGATTCAATCAATAAGCGTTGCGATTTATATATCCTTTTCTTTTTTTTTTTACTTTTATCTTTATTTTTGTTTGAGAACGAACAAATTGTTAGAATTGGTCCAACTATAAGCGTAGAAGATTTAGCGTAGAAGAATTATATTACATACACATGCATCTCTACTAGCACGATAAAGACGTGCAAGACCTATCCATTACGAGTTCACACTCCTCTAGATTAATTCGTAACAACATATATTATTATCTATTAATATACATACATTTGATATTAGTGATTTTAATAAAATAAGATTTATTGAAAGAAATTAATAAAATAATATAAAAAATGAAGACAGCTTTAAGTCGCGTCTTAATTGCAGCTTTTAAAACTACCCAGTATCGATCATCACTCTTGCCTTCCCTCTTGTGCTTTTTTTCAAGAACCTTGGTCATACTTCAAGTGTACATGGATACACACTCATTCGCACTGATATAAAACCTCGGAAAATTTCCAAGTGTATTGATACGAGGAACAATAAACTTATACATGCTGCTTCGCTTACACTTCATGTATAAAACTGGACTAAAATTCTCAATATCACATTCGGCCGTTATAGCACACTAACATCTACCCTCAAATATCATTTTCTTCGTCATTGTCGAATAAACATTCTTCTACAGGATGATTCCATAATTTAATCAGATCCGCTGCAGTGGAGATTATGATTATGATTATGGACCTTCATGCTCTTCTATTTTCCCAAAGATGTATCTATTGTTTCGTAACATTGTCTTTATTTGATAAGGTCCTAAAAATACCAATAGAAACTTTGAACCTAGTGCAAATTGCGTATGCTTAATAACGATCATCTCTCCTACATCGTATTGCTTTGGTCCAACATTTATTAAAATTCCTTTGGTAGTCTTGTTGGATCTTAGAAACTTCAGCTCCAGCCCATTTTTCTTATATTGTCGCAAAACGTACAAATCCATTCGACTTCTATCATTTTTCTTATTGACTGGCCCTCTTTCATTTTCATGAGTACCAAACAATAGATTGAAATGTGCAGTGTTAATGCTTTTCTTCGAAGTAGCGTTTAAATATCTTTGCACGAGGTGCAAATGTCAATGCCGTTCTTTGGGACATGATGGCACTTTCGTTATTAAAGAAATAAGCGTTCTGTTGATGCGTTCTACTTGTTGTCCATCCAATCGTGACATTTCTATTATCGTTTTTATATGTTATATTCCTTCATCCTTGTAATATTCTGCAAACACATTTGAAGTGAATGTTTTTCTGTGGTCAGAAATGATTCAGCACAGATTACCGAAGATCGTTGCTTATTTTCTGAGATGATCTAATACCTCTGCAGTGTCCGTACCCTTAGTTGCATGAAACCAAGTAAATTTCGCATCAATTATTGCGAAGACATGTTTATAATTTTTCTTTGTACTGAGAATGAGGTCTATGTGGTCAATACAATATGTACCTAGTGGCAGTTCTACATCTTTTATCGTATACAAAAATCCTTCTTGCTTTCCTTGTTTATATTCGTCTATAAACTTATACAATTTAGTACGATCTTTTCGATTTTGGGTTTCATTCTTCCAAACCAGTATTACATTCTAATCAGTTGTTTAGTCTTATTTATCGCGAAATGGTCGCGTTCGTGTCCTTGTCTAATTATTTGAAGTTACAATGTCTTAGGAACCATTACAAGCACGTCATCATAGATCCGTCTGTACAATAAACCATTTGTACAAATAATGTTCTTCACATCTTTTTCTTTAATCATTCTTATGGTCGCTTGACCTGCGTGTCTTCGTTTTGGATCTTCTTCGATCTGGTTAAAAGTCTATTTTCGTCCTCTTCAACGAGCAATATTATGGATAAACGATTTCCATAGAGTGTCTACATATAGCATACTCTTACTCAGCCGATATTAAATCATATATGAGAACTCTCGGAGAAGAAGCATTCATTTCGAAACACGCACGTATAAAACTTTTTATGAAGGGTTATCGTAAATACAGTAATAATTTTGAAAGAAATACCAAGTAAATAGACTCTAAATTTACATCGTGCCTTGATAATCGTTAATACTTTTAACTTATAACTACATTATTTCTACTCGGCTTGCAACGTTTTTCGCAAAAGATGCATCTTTTTAATTATGCTATCTCATTGCATTAATATTGCACCGTATCCAAGACTAGATGCGTCGATGTATAGCTCTAACGTTTTAACGTTCGTCTTATATAGGCATAGGATCGGCTTATCAATTTATTAGCTTTCGTTGTGAGAAACAGGTCACTTTCGAACGACTAAATACAAAAATGACATTCTTCTTTAATAAATTAGACAATGGGCGTAAGAAAATTGTATAGCTTGAGGGTCAATAGGTTTTAAAAGTGTAGTCACGATTGCAATATTTTTCTCTGATGATTTTTCAATGATTTCTCTGATCACGTCTCTTCTTCTTCAATAATATATCAGAGATATTCTATTGGTTTTTAAAAACTTATTCTTCTTCCAATTAATGTATAAATCGTATTGTATTGCTATATTTAAAACGAAATGAAGATTATTGATGGTATCATCTGCATTACCTGCTACTATAATTAAGTCGTCGATGCAAAGTAGAACCATTTTTGAAGCTATTAACTCTCGAAATGCTGCGTTAATGTACTTTTGAGAAAGATATTTCATAAATCGAAAGGAATTTTATAAAATTCGTAGTGACCATTAAGTATTACAAAGGCAGTAAACCTTCTACTTCTGCTTCATTAACATCAATATGAAAAAATCTATTTTTTAAATCCAAAGTACTGAAAATTCACCTTGTAGAACATTTATCTAATCCTTTATTAAAAGAAGTTAGTAACGTTCCTTCACGATTTTTCTATTTAATTCTCTGTAGCCTATACATAATCTATCAGAACCATCCTTCTTTTTTACCAATATTATTGGACTAGCATAGTTTGAGTACGATGGTTGTATTATATTCTTATTGAGCCATTCCTTAATCTGTTTATTTAACTTTTGCTTTATCGCGTCGTGATGATCGCCTCAGTAGTTGATATATCGGTTATTCATCCAGTAAAATTAAATTCAATTGTACGCCTACCTCACATACTTCAAACGGGTTATAACTATCTGTAGTATCTTTAATGAACTATTAATGTTCCACATTCTTCATATATGAGCCAGGTCGATCTCATCCGTCTCTTGAAAGATATCTATTTTAAGAACTTCAGAAAAACTTTCTTTTACATTAATCTTCGAAATTGAAATATTTCCGTTTTTATATTTATTTTCTCATCGTTCAAGAAATTAATCCCAATAAAAAGACCGTACGTTATCCACGAAACTACGTGAGGTATAATTGGATATGTATATCTATCTACGGCAATTATTGTTTTAAACTCACCTAACGTAACATTTTGTTATTTTTAAATTACGTCATTAAAACGAATAATTTTACCTAACTTAGATGCGCCAATTTTAATATAGTGATCCGCATGTATTAAATTAATGTCGCTACTCATATCAATAAGCGCTATAACCTTAATGTCTATTATCTCGATTTCTTTACATGATTTCTTCTTTATTGTTTATGCAACATTGAAGATCTTCTTTGATGCACCGTCCGTAAAGTATTTGCTCGCAACATGTTCAAACCGGTTACAGTTAAAACACTTCATGCCCTTCGATTTTAATAGACAATCCGCCGAATTATGTGCAGACAAGTCACAATTCAAACATTTCCCGTTTTGTTGTAATCCAAAACCATGTTTAGGTTATTTCTTTTTACGGATGTCGATGTGCTATTTTGCTTTCTTTTGCATTTCCTTCTTTATGCTTTCGTACACTGTAAATTTTCGTTTGAATTTTTGAATTGTTGTAGCGCCACAAATAATACTTTTATTTACCGACTTATCATCTATTCGCCTAAATGATGTTTTTTATTTTACTCATTCAATTAGCGATTTCGTACATTCTGTAAATGTATCCATTATTTGTCTCATTTGCTTGTTTCTTACGTTGCTTCAACTGTTTCGTAATACTGTAAATGTTTAAATTCAAAGCAAATTCTTTTTTAAGACTTTTGTCAGTCTTTTTTAAGTTATCTCCATGATGTAAACTACATCTTTTAATTCGCACAAATATCTTTGCTGATCCCCTTAATAGTCTTTTATAATAAATTACCTTCTAAAAATCTGTCCAGTTGGGAAAAGTTGTTATTTCTTCGAATTCCTCTATCCAGTCATGAACATTTACAGTATCATCGCAGCTAAATGTTTTCATTGATTTTTTTACATCTGTAATAGGGAAAATTTCCAACGATTTATATCTTCGATCTTTTAAGTTCTTCTATGCATCGTCATCGGTGTTTGCATCATTGTTGTCATTTTTATCTTCTGTAGTTGTTTCCAGCTCTAAGACAGTATTCAAGCATTCCACCAATTTGTCTTTCGTTCCTAACGTCTTCAGTTTTCATCATTTAAATTTGTTTTTGAATTTCGGAATTTTTACATTCTATAGTTTTCTTATTATTAATATTAATTAATATTATTATAATTAATTAATAGTGCGAGAAGGATCTACCTGAGAACTTGCAGTATTCATCGTAATAAAGTCTTTATTGTCTTTACACTTTATTCGTAAGCAAGTATCACGACTATAATCACAATTTCGATGTTATTCTAATATCTCTTAATTCCTGTCAAAAGGTAAAATTCATTAAACAATTAATAGAAATGCTCATAATAATTATGAATACATCAAGAGGATTTAACGAAAAAACTGGACTGAACATAATTGTGTTTTTATGAAAAACAAATCCGAAGATTAAATTTATATTAACTGTCCAATCTTCATTGACGATAATTTTGCTGGGCTTAGCCATTAGAATCTTACATGAGACAACAATGTGCTGACGTCTTTTTGAAAAATTACGTACTTCATTATGATTACTTCAGGAATATGTGTATAAATAATGTAACAATTTTGATTAAAAATTCGTGCATCATTGTAGAAACATAACTCAAGAAATTAATCGGTGAAAAGTAATGCCGGAAAATGATGGAGGTTTTTTAAATACGAGAATTCGATGACTCATCGCATCTATATTTCATTTGTACGCAATCAGATATCTCAAGAAGCATGGATTCTTCTTTCTCCCTTACATGCTGTATACGATATATGCCTATAGGCTACTATGGTAAATAGTATTATAATACAATTGAATATTGTACCTGAAAATAAGAAACTCTACTCTAGCTCAGGAATTTCATCATTTCCATGTAAGCACCGAGATGTATCGTAGACTTCGAAGATGTCTTCAATTACGCGCATGTGTTTCCTTGTTATTAGGAACTACGTTAGACATGAAACTTCTATGATGTCATCACTTTCTTTAGATACTACATCGGATATTTCATTCTTATCTGTATATAAGTAAACAATTAGCTTGTTCTGCATAGACATAGTGTTAAACGACCAGTCTAGGTGAATATATACGGTACACTCTCGCGGAAAACCGTGCGTGTAAGCCTATCATCACTGACCATGCCATCAAACAATATACCTTCTATTAAAATAGCCAATAACAGTGATAGTTTTAGTATCCCTTTAAGCTTAAATACCAAAACAAGTCAACTACAAACAAATGATTACAGAATAACAACAATCCTCTGACATTGAATCTAGACAAAAAAGAATAATCAAACTTGCTAGGAACCAAACTATGAAAAATGAGATGGAAAAAGGATTCGGAATCCTTACAAAATTGGAAACCTGTCAAGACTAGCAGCAAAAAATACAAAGTTAATTCCAAAAAATTATACAGAACGGATTATGATTTGGAGCCACAAGATAAATGACTCTTGAATAAAATACCACTTACGAATTCATTCGATTTACTACACAAAGAAGATAATAGATCATTGGAACCAGCGATCAAAAAAATACCCCTCAGCCAAAACAATCCCAAATACATATCGAAGTACAAGTGATTGAACCATTACTTGAATTTCTAAAAGAGGCTGTTAGTAATAGTTACACAATAAAACAACTTCAAGTAAAAATTCAAGCCGATACAACTGAAATTTATCATTTTCATAACAATTGTAATCAAGTAAATTTGCAAGCACCGATTGTAAACATTTAAACTACCAATGGTCCTTTCAAACTCTCTACTGTTTATTTCCCTCTTAAACATAAATTAACTATGGAATACTATATTGAGTTTTTTAAGTCTCTAGGAAATAAATTTCTCGATGGCGATGATTACAATGCTAAACATGGTTTATAAGGCTCTAGAACAATCTCGCCAAGAGGAAAAATTCTTGAACCAGTTAGCCAAAAATTACATCTCAATGTCCTTACAACAGGTGAGCCAACGTATTGGCCAACTGCACTTGACAAAATATCTGATTTAATAGATTTTCCTATAATTAAAGGCTTAAACCAATCATTTTATAAAATAAAATCAAGCTTATAGTTCTGATCATATTCCGATCATTATAAATCATTATAGGCAAGCCTATAAACTTAACAAATACGCTTACATTTTGCAACAATATTACAGACTGAAACCTTTTCAAACAGTATATCAATGAAAACCTATCTTGCGATGTAAGGCTTAATAATCCCCTTGAAATGGAAACTGCCGTTGACAATCTCATTACTTCGATTCAAGAAACAGGTTGGCATGCTACCAAACAAATGGAGAATAATAATTATAAAAATTCCTACCAGAAATGTATATCACAGAAAAAAATTGTGTATCACCACACCAATTTGGTTTTCAAAAAAAAAACATGCCACAACTGAACAAGTTCACAGACTTACAAATAAAATCGCTGAAGCTCTTCAACTTAAACAGTACCGTGCGGCTATATTTCTAGATGTAGAAAAAGCTTCTGATAAGGCATAAAGATTTGCTATATAAGATTAAACTCAATTTTCTCATCATTTACCACCATTTAATTAAATCATATTTAGAAAACAGAACATTTATAGTAAAAATTCAAGATAACATTTCTAACATTTACGCGATAAAGGCTGGCGTTCCACAGAGCAGTGTTCTAGGGCCTACTCTATACACACTCTACATGGCCGATATCCCTACTACACCAAATACAACATTATTCATATTTGCCAACGATGCAGCTATATTAGCTATACATGAAGATTCTGTGAAAGCATCTCAGATAAAACAAACCCATATTCAAGAGCTTGAACAGTGGCCAAAAAAAATGGAAGATAACCATAAATACAATCATATCACCTTCACATTACGAAAAGGATCTTCATGACACATCGCACTGAACCACCTTGTAATACCGGAAACGAAATCCGTCAAATATCTAGGGCTGCACATGGACTTCAAACTTACTTGGAAACAATATATATATAAAAAAATTGAACATATTAGACTGAAAAAAAGAAACATTTATTGCCTTACCAGCAAATATTCTAAATTATCACCTGAAAATAAATTATTGCTATATAAAACAATAAGTAAACCTATCTGGACTTATGGTATACAACTTTGGGGTATGGCAGCCAAGAGTCATATTCGAAAGTTAGAATCACTACAAGCTATAATCCTTAGAACAGTTGTTACTGCTCCGTGGTACATACGCAATGACGAGATCCGTAAAGATCTAAACATTGTGTTATGGGTTTCTGATGAAATTGGGCGACTATGTCCAATAATTATAAAAATCGACTCGATCAACATCCCAGCGCTACTGCAAAAGAACTATACTCATTCGACCAACCTAGAAGACTATGTAGGAAATATTCTATTGATCTACTATGTAGTATATGAGCATCATTAAACCTTACTATTACACGTACTGTACTTAGACCGATAATTTCGATGCTTCTCCATGGGTTAAGTATCGTCATGTTATAATGAACTATTAAATTAATTCATCGAATGTCCTAGCTGGACAAATTGAAAGAATATTGGTCGAAAAAAAACTAGATATTTTCCCCTGTATCCTATTATTATATTACTTCTTTTATAGGGATAAAATTTTATCGCTGGAAGAAAAGAAAGAATTTTTTGAATATTTCAGTGTGAGCGATATGAGCCTTTAATTTGCAATTGATTTGATCTGTTATAGTTCCGATATTAGAAAAAAGGTTCTTCAAATAATACTAGATACATAGTGTACTCTCTGTAAAACATAGCAGTAGATTATATTTTAAATACGTACCAGATATGCACATACTTGTAAGTCTAGAAAATACAATTGATTATTAAAATAATTAACACATCTTATATTAAAACGTGTATAGTATTACAATTCATATTCAATAAACTGACTTCGTTCAATTAGATACAAAGAAGAATTGTCTTAATCTTTTGAAAGTGCTAAAATATATGTACCTGCATTTATTATTTTACAGAATAACTATAGAGGTTGGTTATATTATGATAAAGATAGATCATTTTCAAGCAGAATCTATATGGAAAAAGAATCCGAAAATTATTCGGGCCACAGATAGAGGATGGGTCTACTTTACCTGTACAACCTCATAGCGAAGACACAATTCAGTATTAGTAATGTTCATTATCCTCTGTTTAATAAAGTTAAGTAATTATCGACGCAGTCATTAATGGTTACATGACAATTTTTGTCTTATTGTTTTATTATTTTGTCCAACTAAAGTTAGTTCATATTGACTTTTTTTCTCTAATTTTTTTTGTTGTATATTATACGAACTTAAGATTTCGTACATTTATTCTAGGGATGGTAACATCTACAGTAGAAAAACGCATGTATTTTCTTTTAATGTAATGTTCTTTTATAACATTACATAATTTCCTTTTTTTATATACACGAACATATAAATATGGAAAGTATCTTATAATTTTGTCCTGCACTGTATTATGAACTGCATTGTGTATTATGAACCACCTAATGCCAATAGTAAGCAAGCATTGTATGGATTGTAGCACTAGCCACTGACTACTACCCAAGGACAAGATATACACGTGCACATAGTAGTAATAAAGGAAAAAAGTAAACAAAAAATTTGAACTAAATAAGAAACGCATATCAGTTGAAGAAATCCAATCGGTCCAGATAAGGCACGTCTGAAAATTCCTTTGAAGGAACATTTCCACTGCAATCAGCACTACATGTAAAGGCAATATATCGAACAAAAGCTCAATGTCCTGAAGACTAATCACATCTCACATCAATCACCGGGAGTCAACAAAAATCTCTTCCTTCCCTTGATCATCCTCTCTTGCTGCGATATTGACTAATTAGTCAAAATAAGCTCTCCTTAGATCATGGGGAAGACTGGAATTAGAGATATACATATTGGAATAATTACAATAACGCAGCTAGTATATTTATTTGTTATCATATGCTGAGTAATAGATATTAAACCATTTATCTCTTTGGTTTCACACGAAAATCATCACGCCTTTGATGATAAACTTTTTTATTTCAAACATAGCAGTTGACATTGAGACCCAGGTTATGGAGAGGTTGTGAACAGGTTTAATTCTGATCGCATGGTTGTTGTACTAACATCTTCGGAAACGTCACCCATCCTGGTCAGATTAAAAACACAAATAGAGATTTTCATTGCTCTCTCACGAAGAAGGTAATTATCTATCTTTCTCCGGGCAAGACGGAATTTATCAGATATCGCTTTTATCACCTCTTTTATACCTGTATATGGAAGAATAGCTAATCACAATCAATATCTCCTTGCATCCAAAGCACCAAATTTTATCAGAGTATAATTAATTAATTCAATTTATCCGTTATTGTAGGAGACTCAGACACAATCGACTTCTGTTTAGGGAGAGACACTTGAATTTACTTCGAGATATTCCTGCTTAGATATGCTCTTGTATTTCTAAGCTTAGAAATACAAATTAGATTGAACAGCTTGAATCTTTCAAAAAATCACTCAATCTTTTGTGGCAACATTTAGAATTATCAAATCCAAATTGGCATCGTATGCAGTGCCTTTGCTACAGTATAATAATGTTGTGATCTTGATGAAATAGATGCACCAACTAAAAATTTTGCTGACATCCATAACAACGACTCTATATTAAGGTCCAAGCATTTGCATTCTATTGATGACTTCATCAATCAACCCAACTTTTTTATAATCTTTAAATAATATTGAAATATTATTGACATAAAACATAACTAACAATAATTCCATCCTCTTGTCATGATAATAACCGCAAAAATGAATTCAAATTCATAGATTTTAATTTTTTATCTAATCTCGCATATTAATCCGTATATTGTTTTCTTTAATTTACATACTTTATTTCCGAACTGAACTTGTTTTAGCATTTTCATAGCCGTATTCTTAATAGGAATTATTATTTCTTTCTAATTTCGTAATTTTCCTTAGTACGTTCTATATGTTTTCTGATAGCTCCATGTAGATTTCTTCGTCACGTGATCAAGTTATTTAAATAAGCGGTAGTTATATCCACTTGATTAATGTTCATCTCGTAGCGAACAACCAAGGCCGCGGCCAAATGAATCGAACACAGATGTACTAGTTTATACGATGTATTTTGCTAAAACCTCTGGTTACCAATTTAGCCTTCCTTCCGTCTAATCTATATTTGTTGATTAATATTATGCGACAATCAATAATTTTTTCCTTTAGGTTGTTCAACCAAGTTTTAAATATCCTTACCCAGCATGGATATGATTTCACTATAGCCATTGCCAATAGCCATTCATCTGTATTCTTCTTTGATATGGCAAAATAAAGGGACTTCAATAGCATGTCCAGGAAAATTTTCCTTACTGTCCCTTAATTCAGAATATACTTTACAAGAATATACTTTAATTAATTAGAATATATTTTACTGCTTGTATTTTCAGTTCTTATGATTCGGGATCGTCCTTAATCTCTCTGTGGATTTGTACGATGACCTCCATCTTCATTGTCTTCTCTACTTTCTTCAATTTTGCCTTCAGTGACGTATTCAGTGATATTTTTCGGTTTTCTTCATTTTCTTTGATATCGTTACCATTTATCTTTGTATTAACCGAAGCTTTATTCGTGAACTCTATCTCTAGAGAATTATTCAGTAAAAAGTCTTTTCCCTAATTGGTAACATATACAATGAATCCGTAAACCTGACGTCACAACTGGTAATAATTTTCTCTACACTGATATCTAAAAGACGATATCGTTTAAAATTCTTATCGAAACCTAAAAACCTGTACTCTTTAGCATTATTGTTCAACTTTTTTCTTAAAAATATATATGCATATGCCTTAGATCCAAAAAAAAAATATATATATATATATATATATATATATATATATATCTGAAATTAGAATCCATACTACACTATTTCTTTATTGGGATTATAGATGGTTAAGCTAATTACAAATAGTTGGCAAAATAAATAGCCTCATCCCAGTACTTGGACCCCAGTACTGGAGTCCTGCATCAATTAAGAGACATCTCCGCTATTTTCATTAAAAACTTATTCTTTTCTCTGCAACCTATTCTTTCTTTCTTTCTTCCATTCTATTTTGAAGTGTAACACTGTATATTGCCTCTTGAGACCTTCTTTCCTGAAAAAATTCTTCAATTCTTTACATAAATAATATTTTCCCCTATCTGATTTAAACACCTTAGAAATCTTATTGAACTTATTTTTACTTCCTGGATGAAATCTTTAATCTTGTCTGTTATCTGATTTCTGAACTAGCAAATATATTGTTGTGTATCTACTATAATCGTCAATTCATGTCAATATATAGGCTGTCCCACGTAAATAGAACAGGATATTTCTTCTAAATAGTTGAAAATAAAAAAAAATGTTATAAGTCAAAGTTAAATGGTAACAGATGGTGCATGGTATGAAAATAATTTTATGAACTTTTGTGTATTGGTGTATCAAAATGTAATTGTCCTTTTTTTTTAATGAAAACTTATATTTTTGACCACATCAGTTAATTTTTATACTTTATATAAAAGTATTAACATATTTATGGCCCAAACTAATACGTTAGATAGTTAATATCAGTGATATTACACGTTCATTAATATTTGACAAGAGACCTAAATAATTAAGAAAAATTTATGTATGGCAACTTTCTAACGTTTAAGGCATAAGTATGTTAATACTTTTATGTAGTGCATAAAAAACTTATTCCGCACTATAATCATGACTCCTCTAATTATATGTTTAGAAATTATTTCTTTAATTGTTTCGAAATACCTACGTCGTAATTTCCTATTTTGCAATTGAGCTGACAATTAGGCATATCCCAATTTTTAACTATAAGTATCTTACTGAATTTCTTTAGTTTATCAGCTTTAGCTAAAGCATTATCCTTATTCTTTATTGTACACCATTCTTTGTTAAAATTAATTTCATAATCCTTCTCTATTAGCTTTTTAACTGACATATTTTCATTTAATGCTAGAACTTAAAATATATTCTCCACAGGAATAATTGAATAAGTTGATTGCTACTGAATACCATAATTCCTATAAATTTTGGAGGCTTGTCTGTAATTGATGAAATTAAGAATTCGATTTAAAATAAGGATCATTGAGTGAACTTCTCGAAGTAATATAATTGGATCAAGATGTGATGTACACGAAAATCTGTTGTGTAATCTGGAATCTTTCGACATGAAGAGCAACAAATTGTTAGTTTTTCTATGAAGATGGGTTCCACGGCGAAAACCGTGAATAACTTTACGGTATCTGCCTTGAAGAACTTGTTGAGAAAACGAGAATTAACCATGATGGAAATTGTTTCAAAAGATGATAGAAATGGATCTAACGAGTGTGTAGATAATCAGTCGGATCGATAAGGCTCAATTCAAGAAGCGATGAGCGACGATTCGAATGTGCCGGATGCTATGGCGGAACAACTTGCAGAAATTTTTCGTAACATGACAGAAAAGAACTAATAAGGCGAGAAAAAGAACTTTCGGAGTACAAGTTGGCGTTTGCTCGGCAAGAAATTGAGTTTTTGAGGAGATGGCAGGAACTGATTGTAATACGAATCAGGCGGCGTTGAGCATGGAGGCCGGCAAGCTAACGAAGCAATAAACGCAACTCAGATAAATTTGCAGATAATCGCAGACCTTTCGAATCGATCCAACGGAAATAATGAAGTGTATGAAACTTGAGAAAAACAAATAAGACTCATCATAACAACGTACTAATTAAATAGGACAAAACTTCTGATTAGCTTAGAGCTAAAGGGAAGAACAAGTAAATGGTTTCGTATAGAGTTGAGTTTACATACATGTCAATGGAAGATGGATGTACGATTATTTCCACAACAAAATGAAAAAACTTCAAAGGATAAGTATGAAAGAGAGACAAAATATTTAGCGATTGCGACAAAATAATTTTGGTGAATCATTAAAGACAAAATCATTAGTTATATCGTGGACGGTATACCTGACATATTTATATCAGATCTGGCACGATTACATCGATTTCGAACAATAGACAGCAGATTTTCTGAAAACATTCGAGCAAGTAACGCTAAAATCGAGGACGTAGCCGAGCTACACTCCTGACAGGAGAGGAGAACTGGTAGAAGCTTAGAGCAGCAACGGCAAGGAACCATACATTGCAGAAACAATACGAACACCTAAGTGATGCTATAGCTGTATCGAGGAGAACCACGTTAATGCGAATTGCTCGTCAAATTTCGAAAGTGTAACACGCTACAAGTGCGATAAGCAAGATCATATTGTGCTAAGGTGCCCAAAAAACCCGAAGTGGCAGTTCAGTGAATAGCAACGCTGTTTCCAGGAATGCAGGTGGAAAATACTTTAGACATTAGCAGTCATAACATAACAGATTTGATTGGTACAGATAGCGGACTTGTATTTAATGTGTGCAGATAAATATATTCAGATAGATGCCGTTTACAAAAAAAAAGGAATATACTTTCGACACGTAGAATCAGATGTTAATAAAATCTTAGGTGAGTTTTGCACCAACATGGGAATAGACGGTAATCTTTATCAGATAAGAATATACGTAATTTTCGAAGCTTTAATGCAACACTAATTGTTCATCTAGGCCGACTTTTTGAATATAGTCGAAGTGATAATAAAGGGAAGCGGCATTCTATCAACAAACGGAGGATGAACGAGGTAGTAGATGACAATAAGCCGGAAATATTTAAGATAGACTGCATACGCAAAGTAAATAAGATCGATATTATATAAATAAATATAAATGTGAGAAAAAATAACCGAACATGCGTCCCGAAAAAAGAACGCAACGAAAACGTAAAAATGATGATACTAAAAAATGAGGGACCATCATCGTTTATCAAAAAGCGAGATTATTTCGATTAGAAAAGAAACGCACAAATAAGCGAGCGACGGCATCGTACTACCATATTTATCGGATTATGCGAGTCCATTAATGTTAATTGAGAAAAAAATTTCGACTCGCCTTTGCATAGATTACCGCAAGATCAGCAGATGAACCGCAAAATCATTAAAGATCTTTATCCGTTACCACTGATAGAGGAGCAATTGGATCGACTACAGAGCGCTCGAATATTATACGTTTCTAAGAAGGGACTATTGGTTCCAAGATATGAAGTTGAGGATTAAGAAGGTCGTCTGTAACTGTATCGCTCGTATTTTGACCGAAAAGCGGTAAGAAAAGTAGGAAGGTTTTATTGTGTCCTACCGAAATGGGCAAAGTACCATACAACGTTTATCATGTCGATACTTGGAACCGATTCAGCAATAGATTTTGGGAGTATTTAAAAGTAGATATGGTTGCATAATGCTTGAATGTGAGATTCATAAACATTTAGGCATTTCATCCTTAAATTGTCTGTAATCGTCGATTTAAGTTAATGAACAACGCCAAGCAAATAAAATGTGTCATAACCCAAAAAAACAAAAGAATATTATAGATCATATTGACAAATCTACAATCTAATATTAACACCACTTTATCTTTTTCTTTTCTTCAAATTTACAAGATTCAATATACAGTTTTTCACGAGATATTATAAAAGATATTATAATTTAACAAGATAAATGGAATACTTTGTAGATCTTTCCTTTCCTCCACTCAGTATATTTTATCCAATTATTTATAATCATACAATTCTTACGTACAACATTTTTCTTTTCTGATAATAATAGTCAATCAATTTATTAGATCGGAGATATTTTGTGTATACCTGTCATTGAAGTTACACACGTTTCGACCGAAAGTAATGAGCAATCTTAAACGAAGGACGTAAAATTTGAAGATCTCTCTCATTTGGTTCCTGCAATAGCCGTTTTATTGCATTGACAGGTCTTATATTTTTTGGGCATTTTTTGTGCATTGACCGTACTTGTTACATAGCGAACTGGATAGGAAGGAGAAGGGACTTTCTATAAAAAAAAAAAAAAAAAAAAAGAGAGAGAGAGAGAATTACATATTCACACATTAAATGCATAGTAACAAGTTTAATGTTACGTTTAACACATAAAAATCCTGAAAATTACTTAAAAGGCATATTACTTTGGTTTTATTTGTCTATGATTTGATAGAGAAAAATTGAATTTTTATCGTTGATTGTAATCTAACGCTTCATCTTTGCTGGACGATATTCTTTGCAGGGATATTTTCAATGAAAGTTTTACTCTGTTGACTATTGTAAATTATCAGTCCACTAAGTACATATTACTTAGACACTACAACAAAAATGGTAACAATAGATACGAGATTACGAAACAAAACCAATAATAATTACCGAATATAATAAATATAAGAACAGCATCGACAGAATCGTCCAATATTGTACACATTATCCGCTTTTACGGAAATCTCTAAAATGGTAGAAAGAACTATTTTTTTAGGGTATAAAAATTTGTTCTATGGATAGTTATATATTTTTAGGCGTTACAATAAGACATCTAAATTTTGTTTGAAAATTGATAGATCAATTGATGGGTAATTTGAATAACGGATTCCAAGCTTTGCGTGGTAGACTATCAATTTCAGATAAAAAGGTGTAATAAAACAGAAAATTGCATATTCTACAACTAAATCAAAGAGATCGAAACAAGGAGTATTTCACTTATTCTAATTGAAAAAAGTTTAAAGATGAGAGTCCGGATATAACTATGAAACACGTACAAGAAAACTAGGATTGCATCGAGGATTGCTTTGAAATATACCGTACTAAAGAAAACTGTAGAGCTTTATAAATCTATATAAAATATCAAATATCGAGATAAATAGCATAAATTCCTCAGAATGTTTATTTTGTCTAATAAGACTTTTTTCGATAGGAATGTCTTCAGTTAGTTCATTTTTTCGTGTTTCCATATCATCTGTATTATCAAAGAAAGGTTGATCAATTGTAATATCGTAAAAACGGTAAAGAAGAATCGTCATTAAATATTGTAACCAATTTTGATATTACGCTACTTAATATTATGTTTAGTAACTAACCGGTTAAATAGCTTGATCTAATTTTTTTTCTTTCGATATGAACATTGAATCACTATTGATATTTTTTGATATCTGATGTATAATATAATTTACTGAGAGAGAAACATTTACAATTTATCCGAGAATTTCGTATTGCCTATGACATGACGCAGTTGTCAGATTTGCATAAATGATACTCGTAGGGAAACGCGTGATTTAACCTAGTATTAAATCTAATTCAGGAAAATGAGATTATTTTTATGAGTATATAAAGCTATTGGATGTTGAAAAAGTGTAGATATCTCCGCAACTTGAAGATTAAATGCAACATTTATATGTCATCATAATATCCAAATTAATTTCCGGAAATTCTGCAGTCAGTAATTAGTGATGTGTTTTTGAATAATTTTGTTGAGATAATTTTCAAATCACAGTCGATCAATGTTCTGCATGAAAAACCGAATGAATTGTCTGAAAATTTTTTCCGAAATTCTTAATGAGTATTGCTATTGATCTTGAAATTTACATAGGTATGCTCGGTTCAGTTGAGCTTACTTGTAGATGCATTGACTGCATTGTCAATATTACTGACAAGCAATGATTAAGTAGCTGACACTGTTGGTGTTAATGTAAATATATTTTTTAATGTTTTTTTACGCACTTGAAATTCTCGCAAACTTTATAAAGCACTCTTTCAGGTATGTTGAGGGAATTTTTAGGCACAACGTCTTTCATAGATCATTCTTACGCGCTCTATACTTGTTTTTTTCGATGTTGTTAAGTCTATTAATTAATAACATTTAAAATTAATATAACATTAAATACAAAATAAGACAATAAGAATTACAGTCGAAAATGTATAATGCGTTATTCAACAGAGTATATGGGGGAAAAATGTTTAAAATGTTTATAGGATGAGAATATAACGTACGAACATTTTTGTTGCTTCAGATTTTAATTAGCACCATTATACGAAAGATGGTTTTTTCTGAAAAATATCGAAAATATAGTAAAAATCACTGTTTATGTCAATAGTGAGTCCAGAGATAATTTTTGATCGATTATGATGGATATAATCTTATTTGAAAAATGAAAGTATAAGCAAGGATATGGCTTTCTAAAATTTTTTAAAAAGCTTTATTTTTATGCATTAACTATTCTCAGAAAAAAACATCACTTTTAATGCGATTTTTTTTTTTTTAAAGAATGCATTTTATTATACAAATAAATTAGATTTGTAAACGATAACAGTCATTAAAAACAGTTGTTAGATAGTTGACAACAAATGACAAATATCAATTGTTAAAGTAAATAGAGTAGTCTGAGTTATAAATTACTTTTTTTGCTTCATCCTCTTCTATTTTTAAACACGCTATTGTGAGATTTAATAAAATGAAGTTCTGATGAAGTTTATCATAAATTCTGATAAACGTTTCGTTCTTTTTTCTAATATCTAATTATAAATTACAGAATGGATACAATAACTAAAAAAACTTTTTCTATGTTTTACTTAAAAAGATAACTACAATTAATCTGGCAGTGCCTACATAAAAATTACATAAAGTAAATGTTCATAATAAGTGCAATAAATGTATTTATTACCGTTATGCTTGTTTTATAAGACATCTTTTTCTACTAATAAATGAAACGTAATTATTTAACGTTTGTACAATTAATACCAGATCATTTTAACCCAACTGTGATCAAATTAGGCGGCTCAGATTATATATAGTAGCAATAAGTGATAACGCGTGGGAGCATTCAGTACTTTGTGTTATTATTGTTTTATCATATGTTGAGACTATCTAATTCGTTGCCAGTATTCAATAAACTAACGAAGAAGACGCATTTGTTTCTCTTATGAAAAATTATTTAGATTGTCGAATCGTCTATTCTTTTTTTCATCATTTCTTGTTTTTTGGTTTTTTATATTATTGTTGTATTCCTCAATTCTATAATGTCGGTATCAGCTGCAGCATTTAACACAACTTAAAATTTATACAAAATGAAGAAAGTAGGAGCTTATTTAATAATGCTGATCTAAAATTACGAGATTCTGAGAAAGATGTTATTATAAAGGAATCTGATGATGAAAATACAGATAGTGCAAGAAATGAGATGGTATTTGGACGCCTATGTTCTGTAACACATCGATTTGGTAATACACCGAAACGTTTCAAAATTCTCCAAAATATTCTAAACTTTGACAGAAAAAAGTGAAGGATTGAAACAATAAAATATTACATATAATCTATATATTAACAAAGAAATAATAGATATTATTTTCAAATATATGAATCAAAAAACCAGTATATTCTATGCTACGAACGAATCGGGACAATGGAAACTAATAGAGTATGTCAAAATTAATGCGTTCTGTGGTATAGAATATTGATAAGATATTTACCAAGATAAATTTATGCTGCTGTTATGATCAGAAATAGATTCAAGGAAATTTTAAAGTTTATCAGATTTTATGATTTGACAGGAGAATAGTTAAACCAGGGAATAAAGAAAAGTTAATGATAAATTAATAAATTATATATTAGAGACTGTTATAATATATCAAATAAAGGAACCGTAGTACAAACAATTAGTAAAATTTTGAAAACAATCCTCATTTAAAGTTTATATGCCTTCCCAATTCTGGAAAATATGACATTGTGTAATGTGAACATATTCTATTCCTGCAACATTTATCTGAGAAAAACTGGTAATATTGTGAAAAAGAACAAAGAAGTCATGTGGTAAAACAGTTCACTTAATTTCGAAGACACATTGTTCATCTTATAACAACAGATAATTTTTTTATTGCAATATCCTTAGTGAAACATTTATTGAACGATGATATTGTTTTGATCGGTATAGTACAAAAAAATAGACAGCCAAAATCATTGATACAAGCATGAAAAAGACAATAATATTCATCAAATTTATTATTTACACTTAAAATGTAAATAACAAATTTGACAAATTGAATGCATTGTATTACTGTCTAGTATCCACTACGCGTACAATATATTCGGGCCAAAAAATAATTACAAACCGGAAAGAATTTGATATTATAATGCAACGAAAATAATCAAAATATTATAATACAAAGAAAGTATTCACGTCGTTGGACATTTCCCCTTTTTCTTCGTTATACAGGATATCCCACGAAATTGGGCCAAGCTATATCTTTAGAAGGATTGGAGATTGAGAAAAATGACAAAATTAAATGGTATTAAACGCTACTTAATTCTATGAACGTTTTATACATTTTTAAGCATCGGTGCAGTTGCAAGATGCAATAGCACTTTTTAAAAAAATAAAACCTTAATCTTGAATACATTAATAGATGTAGTGTTTCACCCTCTACAAAACATGTTCATAATGTTATGTCAGAAAGTTGTTAGTTTAGATGTTATTTTAATTTCAAACATGCAATTATTTTAATGTTTCTACACATTTAGACATATTCTTTCGCGCATTCCATTTTTTCAGTGCCCAAGGGCGAGCAGTACTTCAAAATCTTTTGTTTATTGTATTTTGAGGTATCAGAAATTCGTCTATTTTGATTTTCCATGCGACAAACATTGAATTCTGAGAATGAAATTTAACGTGTGAACTATTATCAGTACTTTTTAAGATAAAGGAAATGCTGTGCAATGGATTGCAAATGAATGCAACAAAATGCAAATTTTATTTTTCAGATTTTATGGATAAATGAAGCAAATGTCATCAACAATGGAATGTTAATCGTCACAAGGAACACACATAGTCTGCTGAAAATCCTCATTTAAGAAGGGATACAAATAATCAAATACGATACAATACTAACGTCTGGTACAGCATGTTTAATAAGTGGATTATTGGACGTGTTGACGCACATGTGCGTTCCTTTATAATTCTCAGTAACATTCCTCTTCCTAAGGGCCATGTATTCAGAATATCTGCCCTTGAGAACTTGTTAGATACTCGCTAAAAAAACGCTTAGATAAGAAGACATATTGCCATCTTTGTCCAAACTTAGGCATTTTTAGTCAAGCACGTAGTTTTCAATAATATGTCGAACCAATAAATAAATACAGTGAAAATAGACTCCTAGATAAAACGAGCGATGGAATGCTTATTTTTCAAATATCAAGACGATACAATCATTGGTCCATACTATCATCAGGACAAAGGACCACACATGGGATTGTTTATGCATATCGAACGAACTATCCTGGCGTGTCCACGACCAATAAGGATATTACTTGCCCTTTTCAGACAAGTACTTAAAGTTTACTTAAACCTCTCCCTTTTCATTTCCCTTTCTTAATTCGTTATTGCCTTCGCGGATAGTTTGAGAGAAATCAAAGTCCCATCAAAGTATTTGCATTCACTAGTAAGACAATCGGATCTTATTAACATCCCTGTGCCTGAAACGGTGGTATCGGAAAACTTGACATATCGTGACGCGCTTCACCCTTTATTGTCCTTTTCCTAATGCCGATAAGCACTAAGTGATATTAAAAAAGCCGTCCCTTTTGATGATCACTGGCGAAGAAACGGAGGCCTAACATATACGGACTTTTTAAGAAATAAGTCTTTGTTGTTCTCGAAAAGTGACATTCCACTGTCTTTCTCTCTCTTTTTCTGTGTCTTCGTTTCGCCATCTCGTTGAGGGTCATGCGTTTAATTAGTTAACAATGCATTTGCGGTGCATGCATGCATTCAACCCGCCTCGGAAATACAATGCACGCTTTACTCCTGTTAGCTTTGACTTCATATAAAAATATACACAAGGATTATGTATATACTATATAAATTATGCATAGTATTTCACGATTAAGTGACCGTGTTCGTTTTTATTCTGAAAATATCTTGTCTATCGATCTTTCTTCTTCGTTCTTTTTTTGCTTTTCTTATCCTTCTTGTTCCCTTTCCTTTCCCCTGTTTTCTCTTTTCTTCTTTTCTCTCTCTTTTTTTTTTTTTTTGAATAATTCTTTCCACTCGACTCGAAGTCGTAAGAAGCATAATAAAGATAGTAAAGATCGGAACTCTGGAGAACTTTTGCTTTCACTTGCGTACTCTCGAAAAGCGTTGAGAGACCGTTATTATATAATTTCTAATGCGGTTCGAAAGCCTATAAAAGGTAGAGGAGAGAACTGACAAAGAAAACCAGTACTTTCGTACTTTCCAATCGTTATTATCTCTCTTGCTCGAATCTCTTCTTCGTTTGGAAGTATCCAGATGCAACGTGAAAAAATGGTTCAATATGGTCACGTTGAAGCTACGAATATGCAGAGAGAGAAAGAGAGAAAGAGAGAGAGAGAGAGAGAGAGAAAGAGAGAGAGAGAGAGAGAGAGAGAGAGAGAGAGAGAAAGGGGGTTAATCTGGTGCTCGTCAGGGTGTAAGACAGCGTTTCCAGATTCGTCGAAACTTCCATCCTTCAAGGACGAGATGGTGGTTCGAGTGCGTGAAAGCTGAGGAAATTGAAGGGCGATAAAACTTGCTTTTACCGATACAACGAATTTCTTTCTAAACCCTACGACCTGAAAATTTTCAAACTCGACCTTTTTATGGATCGTGATCCCTATTCTAAAAAACAGAAAGAAATAAAAAAGAAAGAAAAAGTAATGAAAGAAACAACTACTAAAAGAAAATATTTTCTGTCGCCAATGATATAAAACAGTGTAAGATACCAAAATTGTAATAAATTTATTTGTAGGAATTACATAGCAAATACGTTCATTTTATATATCAAATAAACGTAAATAAACACGCACACACGGAAGTATGCACTTTTATATCCAATATCTTCTTAAAAAAAAATCGTGTACAATAGAAATTTTACTATAGATTAAAATGATCTTGAATTCTGATATGAATGATATAGACAGGAACATTTATAATTTATCCGAAAATCTCTATCGTCTATGAATATGATGCAATTGCATGAATGGTGTGCGTGGGAAAATGGGTCTCTCCGATACATTTAAATCAAGAAAATAAAATGTTTTTTGTAGCTATACCGCCCATGTTCACCTAAAAACAATCATCTTTTGAGGGTAAACCCAGAAGAGTGCAAATATAGATTCATCTATCAAAAATTATTACGCCAAACAATTGGTATTTACAAAATGTAAAAAGGTTCTACAATCTATTAAACGAACACGAGTTAACCAGTTTCCTCATTTTATATAACTTCTCATATGTTTTTAGAATTTTTACTACGTATTATTCAATATGATGGTGTCAATTATCAGAAAAATTCCGGATCGATCATGATGCTAATGCAAAAATAATGCAGTCATTCAAAAATATCTTTACTCGTTCATTTAGATTTAGAGAAGTAGAATGTAAATTAAAGTTTTTGTTATGAAATTTTATCGCGCGCACGTCATATTATATGCGACACCATACGTAAAAAAGAGCAGTTGAGCTGTTACACACGATTAGTTTGTATACAATAGCCGTTGGAATATGGCCTACCCTTTTGTTTTATACTATAATATTTCATAAGTCCTGATAATGTCAAAACAATTGAAAATCTCTAAATTATTGCAAAAACTGAACGATATACTAATGGAATGCTCTAATATCGAGGATGATGTATTCTATGACTATGAAAGTAAACCAAAAGAGAATGAAATTGAACTTTTTGATAGTGAGAATAGTAATAATAAGGTTATAAACAAAGAAAATGTTCAGGAGTACTCAGAAAGTGAATTTGAAAATATTTTGAATTTACGTAAAAGAAAACGTACTTGGATGCTTTCAAGTTCTGAGAATGAAAATGAAAATATTCTACAAGACCATCAAAATGAAATTGCCGCAGATGGAACCAATTGGGAAAAAATATGAAAAGGGTCTATCATTAGAATATTATCACTTCATAATATTTTCAAACATATCCGGTCCAAAAAAAAATTATGAAAAAGAATATGCCAAAAAAAAAAGATTATGAAAGGTAAAGTAGTGTATTTTTTTTTATTAATTGATACCTATATGCTTGAACATATAATATTTTACAAGGAATTCGAAGCTTTTTGAGATAAAAAATTAAAAACTTTTATATTTATGGAACAGAAAATAGAAACTGAACTTCTTTTCCAACACCATGAGTAGAAATGATTTTACCGAAATATTGAAATTTATTCACTTTGATTAAAAAAGTGATGGAAGTCAGCATTTACAAAGTGACAAATTTGCTTTCATATCAACGGTATGAGATAGATTTATTTAAAGTAGTCTGACAAATAAAGCCGACAAATTTAGTATTAAATTTTAACTGATATCTGATATTCAAACTAAATATATTGTAAATAAGTTTCATTATTTACAGAAAAGTAATATCACAATTTCTAAGTGAATTTGTCTACTCAAACTTATTGAATCATATACTACGAAAGGAGAAACTATAACAAATGACAACATTTTTATAAGCTTACCGCTGGCATTTAAATTACTATCAAAGAGAACCACATTGGTTGGTACTATATACGGAAACAAAAGGGAACTACCAAAAATTTGTAAAACAAAGAAGAATATTATGATTTGTTTTTCATCATTATTTTATAGATCAAATGGAATTATTCTTACAATTTACAAAAATAAGCCGAAGAAGCAAATTTTTGTATTGAGTTAGAAATATAAATCCGTCGGAATTGAAAAAAGTAACAAGGGTTTACATGAAATGGTTGAATCTTATAATGAGACTAAATTTGGCGTCGACATTACAGATCAAATGGCAAAAAATATAGAGTCAAATCAGGATCAAGAAGATAGTCATTTTAAATATTTTTCAATATTTTAAAATTAGTTATTTTAAATGTTTGGATCTTATATAAGGAAACAACAACTGAAAAGATATCCAGAAAAAATTTTATGTTTCAACTAGTAGATGAACTTGTCACTGAAAATGTCATTGAAAATATAAAACCAGAGATGGAATCACGAGAATGTCACTTCAAAGAACTCACTTTATTTACACAAATGGTGTCAGATATTGTAATAATAATAAGACTACCACCATTTGTAATAGCTGTAAAAAATACATATGCAGAAAATACATTTAGAAGAAAAATTACATTTGTAAGAAATGACAAATCATAATTTTTTATACCTAATAATTTACTTTATATTATAAAAATAACTTCAAAATGGAAATTTATTTTAATATTTTTGTTACTAAAGCATATATTCTTTATTATATTTATTGTCGTTATTGATGTATAAGTTTATTATACACATTAATAAAATGTGCCAACTATCATTAAAGGATCATGGACTCAAATGAGTTAATAATACCAAAAATATACTACATAACATGGAATTTCTTTTGTAAGAAAGTAATAAATCAATAAATATAAAAACATTCTATCATTACGTATTTTTTTTAAAGATCAGTCAATTTGAATTTAGGTTTTAATGGAAATAGCTTGAATTTTACTCCTAATAAATCCAGATAATTAAAAATAGAAATATTTATATCCTTAGTCGTTGTTAGTTTTATCGTCTTAAATATAATTGCCAAAACGGAAAATCTTTTACTAATGGAAAATATATAAAAAAAAAAACGATTAAGGCTATTCATTACCTCTGGTTTTATAATGGTTTACGCCATCAATGAGAACAGACGTAATTCTTTCAATTTTTATGAAGGTCTCATTTTAGAAATAAAAATTTAATCTAGAATTTCTATTTTTTGAATTTTTGAAAAAACTATTTTTTGAAAAAACTATAAAAAAATCGTTACCAAAAGATGGTATTTTTTCAAGAATAGTTTATGCACAAATAAAAGCTTTTTCAAAACTTTGAAGAATCAGGTTCCTGGATTAAATCTTCGTCTTAAAATAAGATCTTAATCATTAAAGTTAATCAAGACTTCTTTTCTTATTGATTCGACATTTTTCAGGAAAAAAAAAAATTTCGTACTGTGGTTTTTCTCGAAATTTGCGGTAAAAGAGAAACTACTACTACTGATTTTCATGTTCACATTTGAATAGTGTATATTTTGTTTCCGTGAAGTAGAGATTACCTGCTTGTGTGCGTAAATAGCTGATGCTCGGATTTTTTAAACCATTTCAAATACAAATTCGTTTTATGTTACTTGCATGAAAAATTACTCGGTCACTTTAATAAGCTTTGAACAGATAATTTTATAGTAAAAATAAGGAAATATATGTCGAAGAAAAGGCTTAATGGATCTAAGTTCCTAAAATATTATTGAATTTTGAAAAAATTTGTAGTTCCTTTTAAATTTTATAGACTAGAAACGTAGAGATTTTATAAACAATGTGTAAAACATTGGCAAGCATCTAGATTCGTAATTCCTATTGATCTGACGGTTGTCGTCTGTACATCGTACGTCGTATGATATTGCTAGAGTATTTCATGAATAAGAAAAAGCTACATAGCATTTTTACTTAGATAGATAGTATCAATATACTAAATCAGTGGTAATGTATATATAGTAATAAGTATATAAGTATATATAAGTATATATAAGTATATATAGTATATAAGTAATAATATATTTCATATTAGAGTTGAAAAAACAATAGAAATAGATACAGAGGTTAATTCTGATCTCAGAGTCAAAAGTCAAACTCCTATGCAAGGCGAACAATGGAAAACAGAACTTCAACTCTATTATCATTATACTAAAGAGAAAAAGAAGTAAAGAAATAATTACAAAAAGCAAATTCCTGAGAATGAAATGTCAAGGAAATGGAAAGGGGATAATTCTTTCAAATAAATTTAATGTATTATCAGATGAAAACGAATCAAAAATGGAAACGGAGACTAAAACTGATCCACGAGGAAAATGATAAAACAAAGACATTCAACAAAAAATCAGTAACAGTCACAAAGAGATTATCTCATTGATGTTGCATATAGAAAGCTACAGAAAACTGTTAAATATGCTAATTTCACTAACACAGGATAAGTTCTATATAAAATATCCCTTGAGAGAAACAGAAATCTTCACAACACAAAGGGACTTCAATACATTGAAGAAATATTTTCAAGACACAGATGTAAGTTTTCACACCTACATTGAAAAATCACAAAAGCAGATGACTTTTGTAATCAAAGGCCTTCACAAGGAAACAAAAATAAATCTCATAATCAAGGAGCTGAAGAAACAAGGGTTCAAATTCAATAAGATATCAAATCCATGAAGAATACAGTGAAAGTCCCATTTATGGTCACAATGTCAATAGAAATTCAACTTAATCAACTCAGAGATAAAGTGAGATACCTATACCATACCAAAGTCTCTTTGAAAAATTATATTACCAAGAAAAGGATCTCTCAATGTCACAGATATCAGGAGGAGGCACACGACAACAAATTGTCCTGCTGATCCAGCTGGTTTGAAATATGCTGGAAATCATCTTATAAGAAATTGTACCAAATCAAAAGATACTCCATTATAATATGCAAACTATCACCAGTCAACATAACAATATGCGAGTATATAAAATCGAGTGTATACAAAGAGTCAAAAGATTATCAAGCAGATATAGAACCTTGACACGACCACAGATGAGAGCAGCAGCAACTCGAGAAAGAATAATATAATTCAATTTGAAGGATCATAAGGATTTCATGTCAATTTCATTTAACAATTCTGACGTGGATAATAAAACTGAACAAACTAGAAAATGATAAAAAAGTTATTAACTAATACTCAACAACAGAAAAGTGTAATGTATCGGAATTACTGGAGATAACTAATGAAATAAGAAAAATTAAACAAATTTGTGATATCAGTGCAATGCTAGTAGAAATTACAGTCTTAAAAAATAATTTAGTTTTATGTAAAAACAAATCCTAGCAATTCAATGTTATATTAGAAATTACTAACAGATTGGACTCAATATGCAAATGATAAACATATATACTTGGAATGCAAATGGACTTAGATATAAAATAGAGTTCCTAGATAGTTTAAATATAGATATAATGTTAATTAATGAGACAAGACTTAATCAGAAAGTAAAATTAAAAATTAAGAACTATGTGATTATTAGAAAAGATAAAGATAATACTGACGGTATAGCAACACTAATCAAATATGATATACCAGTTAAGAAAGTAGACTTAGATAAAGATATATAATATCTCAAACATATTTGTATAAGTTAGTTATTGTTATTAGTTAATAGGATTAATATAGTAGCAGTGTATAATAGCCCAGCGAATAATTTTACTTATAAGAATCTAAACAAACTATTCAATGCAGAGAATAAAATCTTATTAGTAGGGGATTTTAATACTCGGCATACAATCTGGAATTGTCACAGAAACAATACGAGATGTCACACACTTTACAAATATTCTATTAAAAATAACTAGTATAATATTTCCAAATAAACCAACTCATTACCCAATAAACAAAATGATTCCTACCATCATAGACATAGGATTTGCCAAAAATGTTACATCATTACCAGATCTAACGGTATTACAAGAATTAAACTCGTATCATTATCCAGTATTCTTCACAACAGGCGCCATAACTAGAAATAATATGACACGACAAATGAATGATTATGCTACTGCAGACTAGAAGACCTACAGAAGAATATTGAATGAAAAAATAAATATCACATCAGAAATAAATACGATAAATGAACTAGGAAAAAGAGTATAAAGCTTCATGAATATGATATAAAATGTTATTGTACAAACCATACAGGTAAATCACAAAGGGAAATTAGAGACAAACTATCCAGTAACATCATTGATTTAATAAAACTGAAAAATAGTGCTATACATAAACTAGGGAAAAAGTCGATAGATCTAAGAAGTTACAGACCAATAAATCTAATTCCAATTATAAGTAAATTAATGGAAAAAGTTATCCTAAAAAGACTCAATAGACATGACACAAGTTCAGAGATCATTGTAGATCACGAATTTGATTTTATAGAGAAGCATAACACAATCCAACAGACAACAAGAATAGTCAACAATATTAACACAATTTTTAACAAAAGAAATAAAACTGTTCTTCTATTTTTGGACATCGAAAAAACTTTTGACAAGGTATGGATTGATGGATTAATATATAAAATGATTAACTATAAATATCCATGTCCAAGTGATATTAATTTACTCATATTTAAATAATAAATATTTAAAAGTAATAGTTAATAGAGGTAAATCAAGCAAACGGAAAATAAAAGCATGTATCCCAAAAGATTCTGTAATAAGCCCAAAGTTATTTAATATATAAATATATGTGTGTGTGTGTGTGTGTGTGTATGTGTGTATGTGGCGCGCGCGCACACACACACACACACACATCAAAGATATAAGTATCTTTCCTATATCTAAAATTGCATTCTTTGTTAATGATACTGCCATTTATGCACATTCCATGCCATTTATGCATGTTCCATGCAACTGTTATTGCTAAGGAAGTACAAACAAGTAGTGATTTATTATTAACATATTATGATTGTTGGAAAATCAAACTTAATGCAACGAAGACTAAAATACAAAATTTCAAAAATAATTTTCATGACGCTAAAATATTTCAATTTGTTAAGATCTATGCATATAACGAATCTGTAAAATATTTAAGAGTGCATTTTGATTCTAAACTTACTTATAAAACACACATTAATCAAACTATTAAAAAAGCAAATACAATAAAAAATAAGATATATCTTCTAATAGCAAAAGATTCAAAATTATCAATCCGAAACAAAATGTTACTAGATAAAATGATGAGACAAATATTTATCTATGCAGCATCAGTTTATTGCAGCAGACATTTTAAGATCTGACAAAAATATCAGAACAAATGTTTCAAACTAATACTATGAAAGAATATTGACTAGAATCACAAAACTACACTCAGAATCGGATCTACGCTACTTTAATGACTATGTTAAACAATTAGCTATATCTTTTTATAAATCATAACTTGAATACAACATTTTTATCAAGGACATAACTAATATTAGAAGGTGTAATTAACCTTTTAAAACAAAATATAAATTGCCATATCAAGCCCTAGAGTTATTCAATAAATAATACTATACATTAACACAGATACAGGAAATTATAAAAGAAACTTTTGATCATTGGTTTTCTCTCTAAGATTATTGTAATTAGAAATATATATTAATATAATATTATTATTATTATATATATCATAATAATAAGAAATTATATATTATTATAAGTTGCGCAATATGCACCAAATATCGAGATGCAACAAAGACTGACATATAAGAAAAATATATTTTTCTTATCAGGCCAAAAACCTAGATTAAACCTACTAGGCAGGAGTTATATAGTATTGTATGATTATTATTTCTGTGCGATTATTTGTACAACTTTATTGTTACACAAATTTTTATACTATTCTAAGTTTTCAAATAAAAATTGTATATATAATAATATAATAATAATATATATATAATCTTTATAGAAAATAAATGTGTGTGTATATAAAATTCGTAAATCAGGAATCGCAGGTTTGAAGCTAAAATGATTTCGGTCGTTTTTTTTTTTTATTGTATCGTTGTAAACGAAAATAATGAATTAATTTATTCATTTTTCCTTATTTGATAATTTAGTAAGATGTTTCTATTTAATCTTATATTTATTTCCTCTACTGATGACTGTCTTGAATTTTGTAGTGATCTGTGCTAGATAGGACATATTAGCAGTATAATTTTGTTTGATAATAGATATTGATAATAGATACATATGCTTGTCGATTATTTTCTCAAAATTAATAATAAGTGAACATATATTATATATTATTTTTAATAAAGATCAAAGTACAGGTTCGTTTCCACGTTATGTACGAAATTTTTCTCTCAACGCTATTTTGTTATAGTTTCCTCTATAAGAGTTCACTTCATATTATTTGTATTAAAATAATATAATATATTAATTATTTTTAAGAAAACATTTAGCAAAATTTTATTTTTTATCGCAAATTCATATACTAGTTCTTATATCTGTCAACTATATTTATTATTTTCTACGTATTAATCGTGAAACAAATTCGTACCTATATAAATCACTGCAAGACACATGCTACTATCAAAACAATATACATGTTAGAGACTTACATTTTATTAGTATAATTAAGTGTGATTCATATAATAAACGTGAATTCACATTTTACTAACAATATTTATCCACATGAAACCGATATTTATTATATAATACATGAAACCGATAGTATTTATATTTATTAGCGTGAGAGAGGTTTGAATTGTTTATGTTTAATTATAGAAACAATAACTTTTTTAGACCTGTACAATCAATTAGGGAAGTAGATAAAAAATATAAGCTCAGATAATAGTAGAGAATTCGTGAATGCGTCACTTAAATCATTATTCAAAAAGAAAGACATCAAACATCAGAAGACGATGGCATATAACTAAACCCTGGTTGTTTATGTATAATTTTATAGGAAATAGATAAAGCGACGGAACCGAGATGGAAATTTTTTTTGTAATTAGAAAATTCTATTTATTTTTTATTTTGCATCTTTTGAATAATGTTTTGCATATTTACATTTGAAAGTATTAGCAACACGCTAATATAATATTTTTACACACAAAATGTATACTGAAAAAAACAACTAATACATGTGCAGAAGAAATCTTAGAGCATCAACTAACTAGTTATAAAAAAAATGAATTTTATACAGACATAACACGAGCAATAGTAGCTGTTAATATGTGGTGATGTGTTTTAAATAACAATGTATAAAGGAATTTTATATCGAAATATATAAATCGAACTATTTCACATGAATCAACGCTACAAAAGAATTATTTGGGACAATTATTATATTGATATTGGTCATGTTGATATGAGGAAAATATTTCTCTTTCATTTTAGCAAGATTAGTTTGCACCGATAGTTCAAGGAGTGAATTTATAGAAAGCACAAACGTTTTCATGAAAACATGTACACTAAAGTAATTTTGGACAATCAATCGAGTGCCAATCAAAGATTCAGAGCATTTTACAAGATTTTCATAAAGGGAATCGATACAGTACACCGAGGAACCAAGCTAATACTGACCTGAGCTTTTGCAAGCCTTTGAGAAATTTGGCAAAAATATATGCGAAGTAATACGTCGACATAGGAGAATGCGCAGAAGAAAGGAAATTCGAGGAAACTGGAGATAAAGAGAGATTTCTGAAAATAGGTGGTAAGACGAGACAATAAGGAGCCATCGGTGGATGAGAAGTATTGCTTCAATTGTCGATTGTGGAATCATTTGATGATAGAATGTCCAACCGAAGAAAAATGCGTTAAGTGTTTTAACCATGCGAATTAATGTCCGAAACAGTGAAAGGAAAAATAAAACAAGTATATCATCAATAAAGTAACAAGTGGAAAATCTTTTAAACTTGTAATTATCGATGGATATACGATGTTCGCTTTAATAGATACTGGCATTGATATAACAATAATGCGTGTGAATCAGAACATGAGAATGTGCTTACTGCCGTTCGAACATAAACGATTCGTTTTCTTGAGATAAGTTCAGGCAATATTAGAAGAATTTCATACTACAAACCAATAAATTTGCTATGATATCTGAAATATAGGAGATTTATTAAGAATAACCAAAATTGTTATAAACCAGATGTATATATCACTGTTGATGAGCAGTTATTTTCATCTAAGATTAGTATAGATTTACGCTAGTCTAACACTAGGTGTATATTTACACAATACATATCAAAAAAATCAAGTAAGTTTGGAATACAATTCTGCTTAACTTCTAATGTCAATAGTAAGTATATAATAAATGATTTCCCTACTTAGAAACGAATGAAAGAAGAGAATATTTAATTCCACTTGGAGAATTCATTGTTCTTAAGCTAATGGACCCATTCAAAGTGTGGAAGGAACGTAAAAATAGATATTTTTTTACGGATGTTTCGCTGACCACAAAACTACGCTAAATTTGTCAAACAACGGAAAGACAATATGATACGCTTTTCAAGCAAAATGTATAAATCAAACCATATTTCTCTTACAGTATATAAAAGCAAACCAAACAAAAATAGTTTCTACTAAGTTCCATGCATAACTCAATAAAAATAGAAAAAAGTGATAAACGTATACCGAAAATGATTAGATTTTATAATAGTACAAAATTTGATGTAGACATGAGGTACGAAGGAAATACAGTGTAAAATTGAAACCTTGTAAATGGCCACTCCAAGAGTTTTCAATATTCTACCTAGTTAACCTAGTTGAAATAAATGCCTGGATTATGTATAAAGAAACAACGAGGGAAGAAATTTCAAGGCAGGAATTGTTATTTCAGTTAGCTATAGAACTTGGCGCTGTATATTAAGAATCACGGAAAAAAAATGTAGCAAAGCCATCGACAAATATAATTTCAGATTTATACGTAAGAAAAACTTGTCAAGTAAGATATTTTAAAATTTACAAAAACTACGAATGTAAAATATATTCGAGATGCAAGAAAAATGTGTGCGGCAAACGTATTTAAGAACAAAATAATTTGTAAAAAATGCAATGAAGCCGTATAAGATATATGTTATTTATATATTTAGAAATAATGTGTATGTATGTATATATATCGTGTATGTGAATGAAAAAACGATATAACTACCGTTCTTTTTTTTTTCTTTTCAAGTTTATAATTAAAATTATATAAAAATAAATTATATAAAAATAAAACACGAAGAACAAACGTAAAATAGAAGTTGAGTATTGAAAGTATTAGTAGATAAAGAAATAAAGGTAAACAAAGATAAGTTTGTTTGGATTGAAAGTTTTTTTGCCACCTGCTAACGATTTACTTTCATCCTCTTTTATTCTATCCATCGTCTTCTTTCTGCCACCCATTTTCCAATGACTAAACAATCTTCTCTCAAGTTACGTTTTGTAACTGTTATTTTTAATTCATATACGATCATTAACACTAGTTTATCATTCTGTGTGTGTGTGTGTGTGTGTGTGTATGTATATATAAGATTTCTTTTTTGTACGCAAATGTGAATATATATGTATATATTTTTTCTGACGTATGAGAAATCTTCAGAGAAATATCCTACAAAATTAGTCGGTATACTTACTGAAACTCCCAGTCACTCAGACAAACTCTTGTGAGGATTGCAACCTTACAATATTATATGTGGAGTGTTCTCTGATAGGGTTTATCGAACTACTTTTATCTCTAATCTATGGGTCCACGTACAGTTCCCTTTTATATTCGTACGAAAAGGACTACTATAACTAGCAACCAATTCCCAGAAAAACAATAGGACCCATTCACCTTGCATAGTAGCAACAGTAGACTTCTTTCGAGGATCCCCCCTCGACCGACACAGAACATGCGCATCTGCCGCCCGATGCATGGTAACGATACATTTATATCATTATCATAACCGAACGGCACTGTCATTCACTCACTACATGCATGCATGAGGATTGAGATATTTTTCCATCTCTACTTACATATCTTGCACTAAGAAAGTATTCTGTTATTAGCAGTTAGAATGAGGTAGGAGAGAATATATGTTTATTTAATCAATACTTGAATTAATTTTACGTGCAAGTTGATAAAAAGAATGTAAAATAATTTTTGAAAAAAGGATAAATAGTGACATTTTAAGTATTATCTTCTCTTCTTTTTTTTTGTAAATGTGAATAAACATACACTTACTAAAGAGAAATGTACATATATTGAATTAATAATGATATCAATGACAAATACTCTTATTGAGAAATAAGAAAAATGTATAACATTTTTAAAAGGGATACTAGATAATTTCATTGAAAATATTTTCTGTTTTCTTTCTCTAGATATTGCAGACAGAGAAAAATGTACGTGCCACATATATTTATTTAACTATTAATGATACTCATATTAAATATTTATTAATAATACAAATGGACAACAAATTTCCAAACCGCTAATAATTATAATGTTCATACTTAATACAATTTCAAAAAATTTAACAGCAAAAGTTCTTTTATGAAATAATATAATTAGAATTTTACGAATATAAAGTAAAATTTCAAAAGTGAACTTATCATTGTATTAGGAAATAATATTAGTATTGTTATATGTTAGTATAGTATATAAGTATCGATACACTAAAAATTTTCTAATTGTCTTTTTAAACCTTACGTTTAAGTCTTGTTCTGTAGCATACACACGTTAATACATACACATAAAGACACGAAAAGCATAGTACGTTCATGGCCCTGATGTCCGTTACATTGTATATACGTATTAAATCATCTCAATCCGTTTAGTAGAATCATTCAATGGAATGGCAGATCTATTAGAATCATCGAAGTTCATGCTCACATCTCGTGCGAAAATAAAGGCCAATATTTGTGTTACATCATTGCAACAATAAAAAGTATTCAATATTAATCTATAAAAAATGTATGATACATTATATAAGCACCACCTATTTTAACACGAAAGAAAAAAAAAAAAGAAGACCAAAGACCTTCCTTTTGTCCTTGTTTCGAAATTTAATGAAAATTATTTGATCGTTCAATTGTATTTTCTATTTTTTTATAAATTTTATTTTATAAAAGAACTTTATTTTATCGTTCCTATTCCTCTATGAACGTAATTCTGTAGATTCTAAAATCATTAGTAAGAATGGGTACCATTAAGAAAGAAAAGAAACAAAAAATACAAAGAAGCTAACAAGGTGCAAAAAAATCTTAAAAAAAAAAAAAAATTGATAAAAATAAAGAAAATAAAGAAAATTCTTTTTTCTTGATGTTTTAACAAAATTTTCAAAACAGATTTTATTTTTATATAATCGAAAATGATTTTGCATTATCGATAAATATGTATACATTAACGATTATAGTAAGCACAGAACAGTATTTTTGGTAGGTTAAAAATTAAAAGTAACGAATAAGATTAAATATTTTATACAAAAAGTAAAAATAAAGTTCAATAAGATTCCTAAGGTATTTAGATCGGACAGGGGTGAAGAATATGTAAATAAAGAATTAAAGGATATTTTTAGGAAAGAAGGTATCAAAAATCAATATACAATAAGTTACACTCCAGAACAGAATAGAATTGTAGAAAGAAAAAATAGAATGTTTTTAGTAAAAATCGCGAAATATATTTTAATAGATGCAGGACTTGAGAAGTATTGGGATGAGGCTATGCATGGTAACTTACAAAATAGACTAACTACTGAGGTTACATCTATAACCCTTAAAAAGAAAAGGTACAGTATGGATTCTGATCTCAGGGATAATTGGACAACAAAGCTAAATAATACAAATTTCCAGATTTCGATGAGAATTATAAAGGATATCATCTTTTAAATATCAGTATGAATAAAATTATCAATCGTGATATTTACGGGTTGAACGGATATATTACCAAACAAACAAACAAAATTTTTACAAATAAGGATAATTCTCTGAAGATAGGGTTCATAAATAAAGCTCTGGTTAATACAGATTAATGGAGACAATATTGAAGAAAAGTAGATAAAATTTTAAAAAGTGAAGATAAAAATCATTGTAGAAGACAAAAAAAGAGGTCGAAGACGACGTAGCGCATCTAAGTTCAATTCATTTGACCTTAAACTCGATTGTTCGTTACGAGATGAACATTAATCAAATGGATATAACCACCGCCTATTTAAACAGACCACTTGACGAAGAAATCTATGTGGAGCTATCAGAAAACATGGAACGTACTAAAAGGAAATTATCAAATTAGAAAAAGATAACAGTTCTATTAAAAATACGACTATGAAAATACTAAAACAAGTTCAGTCCGAAAATAAAATGTGTAAATTAAAGAAGGCAATATACGCATTAAAACAGATTGGCAGTGCATGCGAGATTAAATAAAGAATTAAAATCTATGGGTTTGAATTCATCAGGCTTCGATCCTTGCGTTTATTATCGTGACACGGGGAAGGATTTATTATTAATTATATATCAGATATTTTAATATTATCTAAAAATCTAAAGAAAATTCAATTAATATTTTTTAAATTTAAGGGAAGTGTTAAATCTAGTAAATTAAAAAAAAGAAAAGATAAAAGAAAGGTCAGCCAGGTCGTAAAACTAGAATATAGATTTGTCAATATAATATATGATTTCAGATTCTGGGGTGTGATACATATTCTTTATCTAGCTTTGTTCGTTATCTGTTTCTTTCTTCTTCATTAACACTCTCGACGCTTTCCTCATGCGGTTAAGACGTTCAAGTTTTCTTTCTATAGTTATACAGTATATTATATCAAATTTTTGTATTTTATTCTTATTTATTATTAAATTAAGTGTTGCTATATAAAGTTATTTGTCATTATTTCTCTGTATGGTCACGCTTGTGAAACTGCAATAAAACTGAAGTGTTTCCAAGAAGTACTGTATTTTTGCTTTCACTATAAATAAAATATTTAATGGTTTTTTAAAAAACATTAAATAAAAAATATATTAAATATTCAATATTCAAATTCAAACATTCAAATATTCAATATTGTGTATATGTTGACGCACACTTTCAACAGTTCACAATAATTTCTCCTAAAGGCCATATATCATTATTGATAATATTTCTACTCTTGAGATACTCGCTAATAAAAAACACATCGCCAGCTTTGATCGAGCTTATCCACTTTTAGTCAAATATATAATCTTCAATAATGTGTCGAGCTGAACAATAAACAATAAAAGTAGCCATGAGTTTGTCTGCCGCCTACTCTTCAAATATCAATGCAACACTGATGAGTCCATAGGATCAACAGGACAAAGCATTATACATGAAATTATTTAAACATTTCGAACGAAATATCTCAACATGTCCACAACCAATAAGCATCTTACTTTCCCTTTCCATGCACTTTTTTCTTAAATTTCTTTCTTTTCTTTTTTCTTTAAATTCCTCTCTTTCCCATTCTCTTTTTTAATTCAATATTGCTTTCGCGGAGAGTTCGAGAGAAATCATCAAGCAATCGATTTAAATAGATCGTACTCAACAATAAGATAACCGAATCTTACTAATATCATCGGCCAAACTTTACTCGCAGACATTTAAAATAATCTAAGTCGATTCATATCCATTAGCAACAAGACAACCGAGTCTTAATAATATCACTAACCATGTCTCAATCGGAGGTATCCGGCATAAACTAAGTCGGTATACATATATATTTCATATTAAAATCATCAAGACGTTCAAGATTTATCAACATCAATGACCATCCCTCATTCGGAAATAGTCAGCACAACCACACGCAACTAACGAAACATTATATATAGTTCATTACTTTATCACATATCACATTATATTAAATTACTTAAAAATACATCATTACTTAAAAAATACATTTTAAGAGAAATACACCTCAAATCGAAGGTTGAAAGAATCATTGACGAATTAACAACATGGTCAAGTACGATACTAAACAGTAGCTACCATTGTTCTTTGTCGAGTTAGAACCTAATAGTAATAATAAGGAAATATATAAAACGAGACTTCTAAATACAGATATCTCTTTTGAACCGCCTAGAAAGAAACGAGACATTCCCCAGAGTATGCGATGTCAAGCCTACGGTCACACGAGAAATTATTGTAATAGGAATCCAGCATGTGTTAAATGTGCTGATAAACATTTAATGTACAATTGCCCGCTGGAGGGAAAGTTAGGAAATGCGAAGTGTTTCAACTGTCAGGGTAATCATCCTGCTAGTTATAAAGGATGCATTGTAAGAAAACAACTTCAACAGAAATTATATCCTCCCCTTAGACAAAGAAATGTAAACAACTATCCGATAAACACCACGCAAAACCTCAATTCTGATCTTAACAATAACAACTATCTGATAAACCCCCCGCAAAATCTCAATTCTGACCTTAACAATAATAACTCGAATAAACAATGCAATACATCTAATTAGAGTTACGCCGATGCATTATCATCGGAAACTAAATCTCTCTTCCCAAACCAAAATAACGATACTTACAACGAAATCTCAGAAATTAAACAATTACTTATACAATCAGCTAAAAGTTTGGAACTCATAAGAAACATGCTCATTGAGCAAAATAAATTATTTCAACAACAAATACAACAAATTAACGCTATGATACAACTATTAACAAAAGTGATAGCTAACAACAATAATAAAAATGGCTAAAGAATTAAAAATAGCAATCTGGAATGCCAATGGATTCCACCGTAGAACTCAGGAACTAAAAATATTCTTACAAACCAATGAAATAGATGTAACTCTCATCTCAGAAACTCACTTTATAAAAATTTCTCATTATACAATTTATGATACCAAACACCAGTCTCGCAAATATCATGGTGGTTCTGCAGTAATTATTAAAGATAATATCAAGCATCATTTTCATAACAATTGTAACCAAGTAAATTTGCAAGCACCAATTGTAAACATTTAAACTACCAATGGTCCTTTCAAACTCTCTACTGTTTATTTCCCTCTTAAACATAAATTAACTATGGAATACTATATTGAGTTTTTTAAGTCTCTAGGAAATAAATTTCTCGATGGCGATGATTACAATGCTAAACATGGTTTATAAGGCTCTAGAACAATCTCGCCAAGAGGAAAAATTCTTGAACCAGTTAGCCAAAAATTACATCTCAATGTCCTTACAACAGGTGAGCCAACGTATTGGCCAACTGCACTTGACAAAATATCTGATTTAATAGATTTTCCTATAATTAAAGGCTTAAACCAATCATTTTATAAAATAAAATCAAGCTTATAGTTCTGATCATATTCCGATCATTATAAATCATTATAGGCAAGCCTATAAACTTAACAAATACGCTTACATTTTGCAACAATATTACAGACTGAAACCTTTTCAAACAGTATATCAATGAAAACCTATCTTGCGATGTAAGGCTTAATAATCCCCTTGAAATGGAAACTGCCGTTGACAATCTCATTACTTCGATTCAAGAAACAGGTTGGCATGCTACCAAACAAATGGAGAATAATAATTATAAAAATTCCTACCAGAAATGTATATCACAGAAAAAAATTGTGTATCACCACACCAATTTGGTTTTCAAAAAAAAAACATGCCACAACTGAACAAGTTCACAGACTTACAAATAAAATCGCTGAAGCTCTTCAACTTAAACAGTACCGTGCGGCTATATTTCTAGATGTAGAAAAAGCTTCTGATAAGGCATAAAGATTTGCTATATAAGATTAAACTCAATTTTCTCATCATTTACCACCATTTAATTAAATCATATTTAGAAAACAGAACATTTATAGTAAAAATTCAAGATAACATTTCTAACATTTACGCGATAAAGGCTGGCGTTCCACAGAGCAGTGTTCTAGGGCCTACTCTATACACACTCTACATGGCCGATATCCCTACTACACCAAATACAACATTATTCATATTTGCCAACGATGCAGCTATATTAGCTATACATGAAGATTCTGTGAAAGCATCTCAGATAAAACAAACCCATATTCAAGAGCTTGAACAGTGGCCAAAAAAAATGGAAGATAACCATAAATACAATCATATCACCTTCACATTACGAAAAGGATCTTCATGACACATCGCACTGAACCACCTTGTAATACCGGAAACGAAATCCGTCAAATATCTAGGGCTGCACATGGACTTCAAACTTACTTGGAAACAATATATATATAAAAAAATTGAACATATTAGACTGAAAAAAAGAAACATTTATTGCCTTACCAGCAAATATTCTAAATTATCATATGAAAATAAATTATTGCTATATAAAACAATAAGTAAACCTATCTGGACTTATGGTATACAACTTTGGGGTATGGCAGCCAAGAGTCATATTCGAAAGTTAGAATCACTACAAGCTATAATCCTTAGAACAGTTGTTACTGCTCCGTGGTACATACGCAATGACGAGATCCGTAAAGATCTAAACATTGTGTTATGGGTTTCTGATGAAATTGGGCGACTATGTCCAATAATTATAAAAATCGACTCGATCAACATCCCAGCGCTACTGCAAAAGAACTATACTCATTCGACCAACCTAGAAGACTATGTAGGAAATATTCTATTGATCTACTATGTAGTATATGAGCATCATTAAACCTTACTATTACACGTACTGTACTTAGACCGATAATTTCGATGCTTCTCCATGGGTTAAGTATCGTCGTGTTATAATGAACTGTTAAATGAATTCATCGAATATCCTAGCTGGACAAATCGTAAAGAATAGTGCTAGAAATAAAAAAAAAAAATACGTATTTACAATTTAGATTCATTAAATATTCTTTATCGGGCATCTTTCTCACGAGTTCCACGGGACATATAAAAATTATTATATTATTCTCCTATTAATTTCATTTTAGGGAACATGGCGATTTTGCTGAAAATATTCAATTGTTCTCAATTTTTATGCCACCGCGACTTTCCATCGCGATCCCAGTGGGTCTATAATTCCGTGAAAATTTAGCAACGAATCAATTCAATACACCTATACTCATTGAATCTGAGTCAATTTCAATAATCAAGATTCAATATAATTAATCAAGATTCAAATATATTTACAATATAATCATTTTATATATAACGAGTAGCAATAGATTCAAAAACGTATTTGTAAGTTATTCGATGTTAGAAAGCTTTATAATATCAACTCCCAAATCGGAAATTATTTAAAAAATGGTTAGTAACAAAATATGGAAAAACAAAATCTAATGTTCAAAGTAAATTAGTTAATGTGCAAAAAATGTATATTATAACAAACAGAACTAGTTTGAACACAGAGTTCCTTGACTGTTATGTGTCATTTCATTAGTGATAATTTCTAACGGAAGACTTATGCATTACGAACTGTTAAAATTGATGGAAGTCACTCTAATAATTACAAACAAACGGTGACATATATTTAATAATTGGAAAAAAAGAAATAAAGTTATAAGCGTAGTTACAGACAACGTAGCAAATATGAAATTAGCAATTAAGCAGCTAAAATCTAACGTGGCAAGCGTACCACGTTTTGTATGTGTGTACACTATATTTAAGAGTCAAGGGAAATATGAATATTCCTGATATAGTTCGCATTCGTGAAAAATGTTGACATTTAAGGCTATCCATCACTCTTGGTTTTATAATGATTTACGCTAACAATGAGAAAAGGTGTTTGAAAAAAATCGTGTTAAAAATGATATTTTTTCTAAAATAGTTCATTCACAAATATAAAGATTTTTCAAAAATTCAAAAAAGCAGAGTACTAGATTACATCATCTTTAAAACGAGACGCTTTTTATCAAAATCTGTGAAAAATTATGCCTGTTCGCTATTATAAAATCTTAATTGAGCAGCTTTAATTACATATTTTTAACGGAGTAGCGTAGCTTATTATGATACTAAATCATAAATTAATTTAATGAAGTAGAAACATGTTAGAATGCTACTTGCAATAGATTTAATAGATTTATTGGAACAAAACCAAGCTGTCGTTTTAGCATTAGTTTCATTAAAATATAATTTTAAATCATTAACTGATTTAGCATAGAAGGCTTTAGTTATAGTTATGCCCAACGGGGACACCTTGTAACAAAATGTTCGAAACTACGAGAAATACGAAACATCGATATTGTAACGCAAGTAACGAAAAATGTAACTGTAAAATCATCCCATTAATACATATAGATAGTGACATGTTTGATATGCGTAGATCAATATATTAAATCAGATTCTCCGACTTTAGTCCGCGAAGAAACACGATTTCGTGGCGTTAGTCCACGTAATGAAAACATGATACTTGGCGAATTTCGCGCAGAGTTAATATTTGATAGTTACATCGCACTTACTCGTCTATGAACTGTGATGAATCGTGATGAATTGACAAAACATAAGTTTATCATACATAACGATTTTCTAAACACAATTGACTTACGTGTAAGGCATCTCAATTAATCTTATAAAAATAGAAAATAATCGGAAATGAAATATCGGAAATTTTACAAACAGATATAAAAAAAAAAGCAATAACATAGATATATCACATATTCCAAATGAGAAATACATATGTTAATAGAAAACGCAATCAATGATTATCAACTTCATAAGATTAGAAAGACGAAAGTTGAAGTGACGATAATTTTAAAAGACAAAGAATCGGTGTATCAGAGGGCTAGATGGAAAAGGAACAGGTCAATAGGTACGTTAGCGAGTTGCTTCGAGATAGTATTACGCAGCCTTTCCTTTTGAGATTACGCGAATAGCGTGTTGGTGGAGAGGAAAAGAAAAGAAAGACGGTGGCACGAGATTATGTATAGACTATCGACAAGTAAACAAAATTGTACGAGATATATACTCACCTCCATTCATTGAAGATTAGTTAAATCTTAAAAAAAAAAAAAAAAAAACTAAATTTTTCAGTACGTTAGATAAAAAAAATTGGTTTTTCCATATTCCAGTAAATAAAAATAGCAGAAAATACACAGCTTTTATAGTATCTAACGGTCATTATGAATTTTGCAAAGTACCATTTGGCTTGTATAATTTGTCTTCGATTTTTCAACGATTTATAAACGAAATTTTAAAAGAAAAAATACGCAAGAAAATAGTTTTAACTTATTTAGATGATTTAATAAACCATTCCGCTGATGAAGCCATGGGAATATAACACCTTGATAAAATGTTTAGAGGCGCAAGTGAAGCAGGACAAATAGTAAATTGGGGAAAATGTTTTTTACAAAATCGAATTCTTAGGCCGTACTATCGATAATAATCGATCTACGTCCTAAAATCGAAACAGTGTGTAAATTTCCGGTATCCA
The DNA here is from genome assembly GCF_905475345.1 of Vespula vulgaris. Taxonomy (NCBI): domain Eukaryota; kingdom Metazoa; phylum Arthropoda; class Insecta; order Hymenoptera; family Vespidae; genus Vespula; species Vespula vulgaris. The sequence goes on along the minus strand of NC_066597.1, from coordinate 5,463,884 downwards.
TTAATGTGAAACAGGTTCAATATTTTCTCAACTTGAGCAATTATCCTAAAAAATTTGTACCGCAGTACTCTTATAATGCGTCCATTGATAAATTTATCGAGAGCTATTAAATTTCCATGTGAAGATAAAGAGAAGAAAGCATTTATCAGATTGAAAAAGATATGTATTAATGCGACAAGCCCGTGTTAATGTTATATAGAATAATTGCGGAAACAGAATTACATACTGATGTGTCGGCAGACGGATGCGATGCTATTCTATTACAGAAATGTGAATCAGATTGAGCCTTCACCCTACATATAATATTCGAGTAGTAAAATTACTCTTACCGAACGACGATACATCAGTTTCGAATTAGAAACAGTTCACGAATTAGAAGTTTTGTCTGTTATAAAAGTACTAATAAGATTTAGTGTTTATTTATTAGGAACACTGTCCAAAATAATCACAGATTGTCGTAAGTTCACGTTAATTATGCATTTGTTTATACGTGTAGTCCGATAGGCACTTCTAGAAGAGTTTATAACTATACTATCAAACATCTTTAAGGTAAAAGCATTATACATATAGATGCGTTAAGTCGTAATTCTCTTCCATGTATCCTTGTCTGACCGCCAAGATTAAGGAAACGCAACAGAAAAATAATAATGTGAGAAAAAAAGGACGTCTTGATGGTTACGTCATTAGAAATGATGTATTATTTAAAAATCATAATGGAGACACTTTGTTGTTCCTAAAACAATGTTAAACACAGATTATTAAAGCGACATGATAAAAGTAATGTTCTGTAATTTTATTGTCTAAAGATTATTGGGATACTGAATGCGAGATCGAAAATCGAAAAAACATTAAAAAGTTGAGTATCTTGTATATTATCCGAAAGAAAACAGTATAAACAGGAGGGTTATTTACACATCGTAAAGAAAGAAAGATTACCTTTAGAATCATATCATACAGATCATTTAAGTCTTCTACCTTCTACAAAGAAGAACTATAAATACATTTTTGCGGTAATAAATGCATCAAAGTGTGATTGTATGATACAAAAAGTATAAATACAGCTGAAGTCACTAACGAACTAAAAAATCAATTATGTTTTTGAAAATCCGAGAATAATATCGGATCGCAACGCGGCTTTTCATCATAGTTAACCATTTATTGCATGCGAGAAAACAAAATATTTACTAATCATTATAAGAATTCCTAGAACAAACGGGCAAATTGAGTGATTAAACCAAGTATTTGTTATTTGGAATACATTGATAAATGAGGGATGACGTACAATTACGAGAATTGTTGGAGAACAAGTGGGTTACAAACTTTCAGGAGTGGCGAAACCAAGTTAGAAGAACAAGTAAAGGATTGTATACCGAGAATGATATTGTGGCAATAAAATATATACAATTAGGCCTAAGTTTGGTGAATAAATATTTATGTCCGTATTCTATAAGAAAAGCCTGGTCAAATGAACGACCTAGATACATATATGTAAGATGTAAATTTATGTAAAAGAGAAGAAATACGAGAAAGACAAACCTTCAACTCCTCCATATCACGGATCTGGCCCGTACTGTAGAAGCTTTTCAGTATTTTCCAAGAATAACATATTTTGGAATAACAATAAAAATACGTATAAACATCAAATAAAAAATAACAGATAATATAAAAAAACAATTGTCTAAAATGGCTTAAAATTAACACACAAGAGAATTGGAGAAACGTATCCGCTGACTATGAAGGAAAAAATAAATCATTCACAGATGGACACGATACAAACATTATGTTATTTTAATTGATAATTATCCCTAATGGATTATAATCAGTAATATATGTGGAAATTCAGTATATATGAGTGTACCGTTCCTCGTACCGTTTCACTTAAAAATTCTTCGAAGTTTTATTTCATTTTGCGTCTGTGTATGTGTGTGTGCGTGCGTGCGCGCGCAAGCGGTGCAGAAGACAAAGACTTTTTTGTTTTGTTATCGGAAGAATAGGAAAGACGCGTAATAATTAGGCGCGATTCAAAGATTTCATTTTTTTTCTGTATTGTTTTTGCTAATTCTATTTCCTTCAATAAATCTTTTCTTTTATTAACATTTTCACGTCGACGCGTACCATCTGTGGCTCGCGCTCGAATCTTATGTAAGCTTGAGATTTCCGTCAGAGTGAGCGTATCACCAAAAATTTAGGTCGTTTAGTAATTAAAAAAAAATTGCCATATAGTTAAAATTTCAATAATGGAAATTTAACATATATTAATCGAAAAAGATTAGGAAGAAGAAAAGCATTAACATGAGCACCGCCCCACAAAGAGAAACGTAGAAACAAGCGCCAGCGTGAACGTATTAAAATCACCAATTCCACATATATGTCTACCTAATTTATTTCTTATAGAAAAAGTTGTTTAAGAATCTATAGCTTATTTGTTTTTTTTTTAAGTAAAATGATACATAAATTAAAATTAGATGTAATTGATATGCGTCATACAAACATACTTATATTAAATCCTTGCAAAAACCTTTCTTGGAAATTGTCCTAAAAGTCCTTATATATTAATTCGATATCACTTGAATAAAAAAACTAATAATTTGCATTACACGAGAAAATATCGAATGTTACGTTCTCTTTGTGATGGTTAGTTAGCGTCATGACTGCATAGTACAGTAGTAATATATGCAGAGGCAGAGATATACATTTCGACTTCTGACCTTTTTATTATAGATCCTGGAGAGTTTGTGAGGGAAATAACAATATATTATGTTTAACTAATTGTGCTACAATTGTTTCGAAAAATACCTGTACCGCTATTTATGTTGCCTAACATTAAATTAGAGGGATAAAAAGTGTTACGAATAAAACTATTCGACAGTTCAGATAAAATGTAAACGAAAACAAAAGCGAAGCAATAATGGTGCTTATTGCTCGTGGGCGTGACAAGATACTTCGTTTGAAATATTTGAATAATTTTATTTGCGATCCCTTCTTCCAAAGTGACAATATTACTTAATGGGTGACACATTACTCCACATAAACCCATGACTCGTTTCGTCTCAAAGTCTAACTCTTATTTTTGTTTTATTACAATGACAGCCACCATAAAAGAAAATTAACCATTTTAACTATCTCTCATACATGAGAAATTATAAACACGTGCATAAATGCAGAACGTAGAAGGAATGAAGGTAAGGGAAACACGGAAATTAGTTTATTAGAAGCTAGAAATCCTGATCTAAATAAATTGATTGACTTATTCTAGAACCTAAAATCTATGACTATACGTTTGTTGACGCATGTGTGCGCACTCTCAACGATTCATAGTGCTTTCTCTTAAAGGCCACATGTTACTATAATAAATACATACGTATATTTGGTCTTGAGAATTTGTTGTGCACTCATTAAGAAAATGTATAGATAAAAAACACATGATCATCATCGTTCGAGCTTAGGCATTTTTAGTCTAGCACGTAGATTTCGAGAATATACTGAACCGGGCAATAAATAAATAGAGAAAGTAGACTTCTAAATAAAAAGAGTCATCAAAATATATGTGACGCTTATCTTTAAAATATATAATAAATTCGACAATCATGAGTCAATACGATCATCAAGATAAAGAAGCCCACATAAGACTAGTTAAACGTTTCGAACGAATTATCTTGACATGCTTATGACAAATAAGCATCTTTCCTTCCCTGTCCATGCAAGTTTTATTTGACTTCCTCCCTTTCTTTCTCTTCCCTAATTGCATTATCGCTTCAAGAAATTTAATTATAATTTTAAATAGAAATTTCATTATAGATAATTTATACATTTCGAGCTCAAAACAGTAAAATAATCGAATCTTACTAATATCGCTGCTATGTGTCACTCGAAAACATCCAGAGCACAGTTTAATTCTATTTACGTACGTCAGACAGAAAATATTAAGAAAGCCGAATCTTAATAACATTACTGGTTATCCCTCAATCAGAAGTAGCCAGCACAATTAATAACACATAATAACGAAACACGAATATTTACACAATTGTATATTCCAAATATATCGTTACAAGTTAAATTTACGAAGTGTCTTTATCACGCATCCCTTCAAGTGCTCCACGAGATCCCTTCAAAGAAATTGCATTCTCCCATTAATTTGCGGAAACTTGGCAAAAGTTATTTTGCGGAGAACAATCGGCAGATTCCGAGTCTTGCACCGGCCTTTTTCATCACGACCAGTAAATTTATGTCTTTGACAACTGAGAGACGGGGATTATCTTCCGTCCAAACTAAAATTGCTGGTCGAACGCAAATTGCGCAATGTAATGCGCTCTTGTAATTTCACACATACAACGCAATAAAGTCTTTTTGATATTTTAGCAATGATTCTACTCAAATTTTCCCTTTAGAGATGACTCTATGAAGATTTTTATCAACAAAATTTATGGAATACTTAATTACTTTTTCATGCAATAATAATTAAACTACAAACGAATCTTTTCAACAAATGGTTTTCTAATTAAAAAACAAGGCCATAATCCACTACTTGTTTTCCAAAATCTATCCTTCATTTTTTGATAAATTCGTATTCTTCATTTTTGGATAAATCGATATCAATGTATCTAAGTAAATCACAATTAAATCACATCACATATTTTTTTGATGAAGTAGAGGAATATCCAATTTTATAAATAATATTTCGAAAAAGGTGCAGAAAATGCAGAAAATAACAGAAAAGTGCTTATTAATCGTACTGTTAATTAAACGACTCGAATAAATAAAAGAAGATCTATCCTAGACTAGTAAAAATAAGCATGTACTCACACAATTAAGAGTGGCATACTTGCAAGTAAATTCAAAAAAGCAATTACTCACTGTCATGCTCGTCAATAATTTATCTAAAAAATCAATAACTCATACCGATTCAAATCTTTCGTCCCCGATTAAACATGTCGTCCGTGATTGAGCATTAAAAGAACTTCACATCGAAAAGCGTGAACAAATTAAATTAACGAACAATATTGTTTCTATTTTGCAATGTTTTTGTTTTTATGTTAGTGAAACAATTTATTCATTGCTCGATCAGTTCATTCATTGCTTAGCTTTATAATAAAAAATCAATCAATTATTGAGAAAATGTTTAATAGAAAAACTTTACTTACTTAAATTCTTGTACCATGAATATCTTGCCTGAGAATAATATAGGATGTTTTCTTTTATTTCAGCTGGGAAAAAAAACAAAAAAGAAATTATTGATACTATTGTTACAATACGAAAACCGCTGTAATTATTGAGGAAGCATTTAAAAAATAAGTTTACTAACTGAAACCATTATTGATTCTTCGCATGATAAACATCATCCTGCACCAGGAATGTTGAAGAATAAGCATTAACATTGACTACTTTGCGAATTTATATATTGATTTCAATTTTATTTAAAGTTATGATAATTAATATCTGAAGTTTAATGTAGTAAAATTATTTAAAGCTAAATGAAAAACATTTTTCGATATGTATCCAAGTATGTAATCATTGACTTGGTAGTGGTTGCTTATACTCTAAGATACATCTCATCCAATATCAATTGCCCGGGTCTTATTATTTGGAAGTTGCTGCATACAAAAACCCAATAGCTAATAAAAATGTTATAAATTATCAAAATAAAATAATAATTGCCGAAGTTATATAACCGAATTACAGTATAAACCGAATTACAAAGTATATATAAATTTCTATACTTTCTCGTGTAATGATAAACTTTCTATAATATTAAAAAAATAAAGATCAAATTAGAATTAAAATATTCCATCATAATATACTTTTCAGAGAAACAAAGTTAATTAATGTTTCTTCTTAGTTGCGTAGAGATACTTATATTATCGTTGAACAAGCCTATTATATTATGCTTGAATGAGCTCGAACATTCAACAATCTTTATCGGACGAGGAATTTCTTAGAAATTTGCAGTCCTGCGATTATTTACACACCGAATGCTATCTTTCTCTCTCTCCTTTTCTTTCTAAATCTCATTTTGTCTTTAAAAACAATAATAAATATAACTATACGTGGCGAAGAAAAAGAACGTATAAGAAAAAAGGCCGGCATATTCTGTGTTGGTTTTTCAGAATGCTTTTTCATTCTGTATTCTTGGAAATCTAAAAAATGAAAATCCATTAGTAGAGGACAAATTCTTCATAAACGAATATGTGCGTGTAAACGTGCACGTGTATATAAACAAACGTGTGTAAATGAGCATGTGTGTAACGACTATGTGTGTAAGAGCATGTGTGTACGAACATGTGGTAACGAGCATGTGCACATGAATATGTATAGAGAATATCTCAACAAACATATATACATATGGTATAAAAACCGAATATGATACGAAATACAATAAATGACGATTAATTAATAATGAATTATTAATAAAAATATCATTCGAAAGAAATGCCGATGTCATGTAAATAAGATTAAAAAATTCAAAAAAGAGGAATGAGGCAATAATCAATTTTATTTTTGCGAATATATTTTAAATACGATAATTCGTCGACTCGCTGAATATTTACATGTGAAAATGTTCGACAATCAATTGATACATTGAAAGAGAAAACATTAGAAAAATATACTAGTTATCTGAATTTAACGGCATCCGTGCTTAACTGATAGACAAAATGATGTTGTGTTTCACCAGCAAAGTCAAATAATAATGCCGTCCATGTTCACTGGACTATCTTAAATACGCTACTGATTAATACGTAAATTCTCAACCTAATATTCAAAAACATAAAACGAAACGATTGTTATATGATATATTGTTGTGATATATGATTATTTGAAAAACGCTAATATAAACCGAAAGCTGATGCACGAAAGAAAACAATGAATCATGTACGAAAAGAATTTACTTTAGGAATATAATGAAAACTACATAATTTAAGCATTATTATATCTCTTCTTATTAGATCTTATAAACTTAAATAGTCAAAAGAAAGAAAACTAGGAAAGAATTAAAGGTAGAGTTAATAGTTATGATACTACATAAAAGTTTATAATAATAGATAGTACGCACTAAATTATATCTTACCTTGAACTTAGCCTTTAGGTGCTATAAAAAGAATATGTATTTGAGGAACTAATGTACGTGCTTACAGTATTGAAGAACGTGATCGAAAGAAGATAAGAAAGAAAGCGGAAACAGGAGGAACATCACAAGAGATGGGGATGGTGAGGATGCAGATAATTGGATGATGAGTGGATCACGTGAATAATGCGATCAACTGGGATTGGAGAAAGGACAAAGAGATTTCGACAATCAACGAGTTACAGAGAAATTAAGAAGGAATAGAGAAAAAAGGTGAAAAGATAAGTGTGAGAGAGAGAGAGAGAGAGAGAGAGAGAGAGAGAGAGAGAGACAGAGGGACAGAGAGAGGGGGAGAGAGGGGGGGAGGGAGAGAGAGAGGGAGAGAAAGATGATTTTTAGAAAGGTATTTATGCAACAATGAATATACAAACCATCAGAATTGCCATAAATATTTTATAATCATGCAAAAAAAAGGAAAATATAATATATATAAATAAAGTCGAAAAATATGAAGGAAAAAAAATGAAATGTAATCATCAATTTTATTTTTTATCAATGTCCCTTTTATAAGATTGTTGTCACGGTTTAAGTATAATATGCTTTAGAAAACACGGCTTAAGTAATCGATTGATACATTGGAAAAAAGTACATATTAAAAATAAAAAAAGTGTACATATATATTAAAACTAAAAAAATAAAAAAATATGTCAATTACATGAAATTATGAACCGATAAACACAAACGTACGACTCTCCGCGGATAAGGTAGGTGCCTTGTCCTGCACTGGTGGTATTCATTGCTACATTCAAATTAGGTGTATGTTCTTCGTTGCACGCATGTTCAAAAAACTGTAAAATACCTACGTCATTCTCGCGTCTGTCGTATTAATAGCTACTGAACACAAAAAGCATTGTTCTTACTGACAAGACGATCAAACAATTCGCGTCGTGCCATTATTTGTTTCCTTGTACATTATACATTGTTTAAATAAATATAATTAAAATAAAATATAGTTTAAATAAATATAAAAAGAAATAATTGAGAACATGAATTATTTAAGCTTAGCCATATGAAAAACTTCGATGTTTTCTTACTGGAATTAAAAAAAATTTCGACACAATAATAACTTTGAAAGTCAGTCGAGCATTTGTTTTTGTTGACATTACAGATAGGTAAATGTCACGAGTTCGAAATTCATGTATATTGAAATATTAAATTAATATTTTATTTTATGTAGTTACGAGAGAGAAAGAGAGAGAGGGAAAGAGCTATGTAATGTTTAAACAAATATATCATTCTTTAAATATTAGTTAATTATACTCCATATAATTATACTCCATTATACTTCATATTGTACTCCATACATTGTTTAAATGCATTTAAAATAGTTGAAAATATAAATTATTAAAGCGAACGAGTATAAAAGAGAAGCTAAGATCTGTATCGATCGAAATACAAAAGATAACCGATTTCTCACTTACGAATATTGATCTATGTTTTATATAGATATACTATGTTATTGACAGTCGATACAATTATATTATATTATCGATTAGAACTTAATTGTCTTCAATTCTATCTTAATTATTACTCTTTATCTTTCAGGAAGAAACTTAATAAATCTGTATCACATTTTCGCGCATAAGTTTCGTTATGTTTCTCGCAGAATTTATCAAATTCTTTTGCCATTAAGCATTGTACATCTGTGGAAAAATGAATAAAATATTCTTCTCGAAATAATGTCTTTCACGTGTATTTCCCATCAATTGGAATTATAGAAAAATGTTTATTGAGCATAAAGTTACATATTACAGATGTGATGATGATAATAATAATAATAATAATAATAATAATAATAATAATGATGATGATGATGATGACGACGACGATGATGATGATGATGATGATGATGATGATGATATTAATAATATTAATAATATTAATAATCGCAAAGAGAAGGATAGTTTTCAACAGATTAATCTATCTGAAAAATTACATTTAAAGATCCTTTTACAAACTTTAGATTTGTATTGGCTTGACTAGCATAATTAGAAGCATTGACATTATAGTTAATCATATTAAGAAAACGAATAAAAGCACGTCTATGCAACGAATATTTATCATACATGTCTTAAATATACACGAATATACGCGTATAACGTGTATAAACGAATATACATACATATACATGTATTAAAAACGCTTTTAATAAATTAGAGGAGAAGAAATGTACATATAATTACTAATACTACATATATCGAGTACTGTCTCCCACAGGATAATAAGTGCTCCACTGATTCGTACAGGATTTACAAGTAATGCTTTTAGATTTAGGATATCGGTGATTTCGTGATACACATTTTTATCTTATTTTTTATTTAATGGTAATTATATTTGAAATGCACATCGTTGTCTATTATCAATGTTGTTTTCACGTCAAGTCTTAATAACATCGCACAGCCTATAATCGATGCCCAAATCAGTCGAGCAAATTCTAAAAAAATGCATGCTTAAAGAAACATTCGAAAAATGTTGAAAAATATGTATACAACTTCCAATAAATATACGAACATTACCTAAAATACAAATTGCTTATCTAGTAATTCACCATGTGTCATAAAAAGTACTTAAAATAGAGTCTAAACTAGTCTTTTGTGCTCTATTCTATAATTTGTATCAAGAACCTACAATTTAATCAATTATAGAAAATGTATAGTACTCCCTTCGCAAAGTTGGTTTCGACCATAGAGACCATAGATCTATCGTTGTATCTTCTTTTTTTTTTGTTAATTTTATTGCAACCATGCCATGTCCTTAATCAATACACACAATGACGTACTTTCTATAGGGAAAAGGGAATTAAGTATACTTGATTCTAATTCTACTTTTAATTTATATACGTCGAAATAAATATTTATTTTGAAAAACTATTTTTTTGTTCCATACTCTACACAATTTTATTACGAACAACATGGTTCTCTTAATTCGAATCCCACTCTGCTCATCTAAAAGAATATAATCGTATTAGTAATGTCGTTCATGTAGATGTTTACGAAATATTAAATACTGAATAATATGGTTTTCACTAATACATTATATATACGAATGGAAAAGTAGAACATACGCGATATTTAATCTTTATTTTTTGACATCGATTTGTGAATGATGTTATTATCTTACACTTTCCGTATAAGATTTAGTTTTAAATAGCGCAGTACGTTTGATACAGCTAACTTTTTAAAAAGTAGCACCTGCTTGAAATATTTTCAACTACCTGGTTGTGAATTTTACACATGTGTCTTAACAAGGAAAACATCTTTCAGTAAAAATGTTAACAATTGAAAAGAAAAATAAGTCATATTGTCGAATGCTTTATCTCTTTACAAGTTTATGAGATATACCATTATTTTAGAATTTTTATGATCAAAAAGTACTACGAGTACTAAAATGGCAAGTATTTTGAAGATAAGATATAGATCTTTATAAAGCTTTTTATTGTTCGTGGAAGGTTAAATGGGTGCTTTAAAAGGAAACTAAGCGTGTAACAATGCCTTCGTGGAATAAAATTCTTGTATGCATAGATTGTAATTAAAAAGATCTTTAAAAAATTCTGATTGAGAAAAAACGTTGTACAGATCTGATAGAACAATACTATTCGCAATAACACGAAATGTATATAAGATACAATCGGTTACATGGATTGACACACCAGTTTCATAGACGTTTCCTATTAGATAGTTCAGTCAAAGTAGAATAATTATAGAATGACAATGTGTCACAAACTTACGAACAACACGAGAATGATACAAATCTAATTTAGTTTAATAAAAAATACGCTGTTTTGCGACGTTCAAGAACTGGTTTTCGGCCAGGCTATCTTCGCATCGATTCGTTTATAGGCAAAAAGGCAGTGAGAGAGCTCTTGCGGGCATTCATGATCGCCTAACAGCGTTTCTAAAAAGTAAAATACAATACATGTATACAACGAATATTGTTAATTGCAATCACTAATCAGGGTCCTGTTTTAATACGAATAGTATGAATAATAGTACTAATAAATTAAACGGTACAATACCTTCTCCTTGCACCAATTTGAAAAGACCATAATCCTGAGGGTTGGTGCATCTTATTTTGTGTGCAAGAATGCGACAAATATCTCTGGTATTCATATTCGGCCGCACTGGTAACGTTCTAGTATTCAAAGAACCATGCAATTCATCTGGTACAAGAATACGTAGAACGGAAGAACAGTCTGGCGTTCCACAGCCCTAAAAGATAAACATTTTTTAATATAATTTTTAAATCAAACAAATTAATATTCTTAATGACAGTTTTCTTTGAAATTAAAGTCTACGGTTCGTAATTCCTCACGTTTAATGTGGACATTGTTCCGTGACTGGATTTAAAAGTCTTCAACACGTGCACCGCACTAGAGAGCGTCGTCAAGTAATAACCACCTTCTCCAGTAAGAAGAGAAGGATGGAGGAGGCCCCACATATACTCGGCTTCAACTTCGGCATCAACGACCTTACCACGAACCAATACCCAGACGAGAAGAGGTAAAAGATCGTCTGCGCCTAGTGTCACATGCCTTCCGGAATTGGCATGTTTTACCTATGAAAATAATTATAAGATTTAATATTTATGATAATTAAGTCACCTTAACTTAATTATTTTTCTTATATTTACAGAGTTAAATATTGCAGATATTGCAGCTAATAAATTCTCCAACTTATCCAATGGGGAATCTGCTTTCTGTAATCGCTCGAGGTACTTCAATATACGTTCCAGACTTGATTCCGACGGAGGTATAATTTTTGGCTATTGAATATAATAACAAGTCATTTTAACATCCATTCTATAACATAGTAACTATTAAAAACTATGAGATCTATAAATGATCAATAATCGAAAAATATACTAACTCGAACACCGAGATCTTGAACGTGTTTACCCTGGGCATGTTGAATACTTTCAGCGAGTGTTTGAAGAGAGCCGTTGCTAGCATAATGATCAACGAAGAGCCTATAAACATGCTCTCTGAGTGGCCGTACAACGAGACCCATCATCACACCTTCCAGAATAGCATCAAGATTCAAAAATTCGTTCGGTTTTAGCTTTAATCTCTCTTTCTCGACTTCCTTTTCGAACTCTCTTTCCCCATGCTTCACCAAATAATTCTTCATTCCCGACATAAATTGTCGCATGTTCCTCATGACCACATGAGGGCTCGCTTCCTTGCCTTCCTTCGTGCATTGAATGAAATTGTCGATATTTTGGGAGAATGTGGTTGTTTTGTCGGCTGCTAATTGAAGGGCGTACGATCTTATTGTTGAACCAGTACCACTCACATCGCGATTCCTTAGAGCTTGTAATCGCGGTGGTGCTGAAAATTAAAAAAAAAAAAAAAACATGGACTTAATATAACACAAAAAATACAGAGATCTTTTAGTTTAAAAAATATTTCTGTAGTTAATCCTTTGCAAACGAAACGATTCGAGTGCTCTGTGGAGTCGAGTCACTGCAACGATAATCATTTGAAATTACCAACTCACTATTCTTGGGAGTGTATACCGTACCGATTCAATGTATAACTATGTCATTAATGCAATTCATGGTTGTTATATATTGTATATAATATTCTGTTCTTGTCGAGAAAGCGTAAGCTAAAAATTCATCGAATGCATATATGAATATTTCAATCCCATCGATTGATTTTCTCGAACGCATAGATGCATTGATCCTCCGCAAAGAATTGTATATTTTTAAATAATCTGTTAAGATAAATAAAGCTTACGTTTAAAAATATTTACACCTCGTTGAAACTTCCTGTAAAGACAACGAAACCATCTTCCGATCTGGTGAAACATGGTACGCGTATTAACACAGAATTTGGTTCGCTCGTCATTATCCCCGACGGAAAAATTGAGCATTTTCGATCTTTTTTTACTACCAAGTAAATCACAATATTAGTTTCAACCAGAGAGTATAATATCCATACGAATTTTTTATTCGACGTCAAAAGTTCATCGCTACGATTAAATGGGAGCTTAGGAAAATTTCTATTACATTAACGATACCAAACGAAGCGCGTAATCATAAAATCAAAAGTCATTTTACTATTTTGATATCTATCTATATGCAATATAAATGGAATGTACATAAGATAAACTTTAGAAAATTTGTATTTTTTTTTCATACAATGTAATCTTATAAAGCATTCCGGATAAACCAGATAGACTAATCGTATTGACATGACCCGTGGCTCGATTAATGGAACGTGCCTTTGACCGTCGACGAAGGTTTAATGACACTTTATCATTTATAACACTGAAGAATGTTACGGACAGAGATACTGTTTTTCCTAGAGACAAGGATTTTAACGTTTTCGTTTCATCAACGAGAAAGTTCAAACACTTGTATACTTCTACGCTTGTTCACCAACACTGATTTCCATAGAAATGATTACCGATATTTTTTCTTGAAAGAAAATTTCACTTTTTCATGGAAAGTTTTGGAACTGTACCTACACCTTAAGTAAAATACGATAAAACATTAAATTCAACTGATTTCGAAAGCATCAGAATTACGTATCTTCTTTCTCAGAAGATGCTTTTCTTCTCAAAAAGAAAATAGCCAAGCTTCGATCTCAATATCGTTATCACTTCGAACTCGATCGAAGCGATAACAAACTCGAGCAACGTCTACTTTTGAGCGTCGACGATTCTCGTCTGATCAGCTGGCACCGAACAATAATAAGATCTGGTCGAGTAGTCTTCTCGACTACCTGAAGAAACCCCTACCAACTTCTCTGATGACACAACAATAAATTTTCTCGATACCATTGAACTCTGTCTTCGTTCGAGGACGGACGTTTATAGTTAAGTTCATACAGAATTCAGGCTTTCTTCGTTTAGTACTCTATGTACTCTAAACACAACATTTATCTTAGACTTATCGTCATTAATTATATCAATAATTATACCAGTAATCACGCTAATTATTTTTTAAATATTACAATATAGAATTCAAAAAGGCATCGCCGATGATCTACAAAGATGTATAATACCATTTTATAAGGTAATCGTTTGGAGTACCTAGTTGTTTAATTTTGCCGTTAATGTTACAATCCGTTCTCTCCTTTGCACGAAGCAATATATTTTATTGATATATTCTTCGGAAATACATCGTTAAATATTAATAATACAACGAAATCCAAAATTGTTCCTTACGAATAAAAAATTAATCTGAATACTTACAAGGGCTTTGTTTTGGAATGAGATGCAAGTTGTAAGACTATTTGAAAAGATTAGGAACATGACGGCGAGACGGTAAGTTTATCACAATAGTCTAGAAACCTGAATCCGAGTCGCCTGATTTTTATGCGAAAAGAATAATTGTAATTATCGACACGTGCAATTCGTCCTTGAATGCACTCAGACTATTAGCGTTGTCATACTCTATGTTAATCTTTCTAGAGATGAATTTTCTAGCATTGTCCAATCACTATTATTAAAATCTTTTCTTCGTGCTATTCAAAGTCTGAAAACTAAGCACTAAAAATCAAATAGAATATAATTTCCAAACAAATCTGTCAATATAAAATAATAAAGGGCGATGTAATAAACATATTAATGTTAACATAGGCAATATCGCGAAAGCACTTCTTTATTAATTAACGGCCTTATTCTTAATGATTTAAGAACATTTTCTAAAAAATTTTCATGAATCATAGAATAAACAGCATGTTCACATACTTAATATTACACAACATGGACGTTACGTTGATTGTTCCAAAGATGATTATTTAGACAATTTATCAGAAGTAATTTGATTGATTTGAGAATTCATTGATGAAAGTATAACAGATGAGAAACAATTTTATTTTATGATAATAGATGAGCAAATATATCGATCAAAAGTTAACGATCGCTTCGGTATACTTTGTTTTTAAATAAGATTTGCATAAATTTTGAATAAAATTCTTAAATAAATCCTTCTTCAAAAATACATTGCGAAGAAAATCGATCTTCAAAAATAAATCCCTGATACAGAGATGTGTAAACTTTTTGTCGGAAAAATATAATTTTTCCACTATTCGATTATCCCCACTCTTCAATATGTTTACTATTCTTCCAACGCTATCAAATGTCATACTTTAGATAAATAATATACATTCAAAGCCTTCTTCATTTGTAGACGAAACATGCTGATATTATGACGTGACAATGTAACAATAGCAAACAAACATTGGAAAATATCAGTTTGCATATAATGAAATCAAAAATCCGCTAGAGAAAGAAAAAAAAAGGATTAGAATAAGGGACAATTAAATTGACGAGCCAATTTTGCATTGTCTCCGATATAATGCGACATTTTATCGGTTATAAAGAGAACAACAATACAACGAGCTAAAACCTCATTATATAAGATACTTGTTGTGCAACATATTAATTAATATGTACAGAAGGATTCAACCAGCTAAGTCAACGTTTAAGGTCAATGTTTTCATATAAGATTTGTTTCCGGTTAACTCTTTACGGTTGTATTCCTTTTTATCACGATTAATTATATTGATCGAAATTATATTCATTTGTATAACGAATCGCTCAACCAATTATTGCCATGAATACCTATTTTTCTAAGGTTCATCTTTCGTTTAAATTTCATATACATAGCGTATAAGAATATCTGTGCAGTACAATAAGAGTAGCTACATACATAATATACATTTCTTAAACAACAATCGCTCGCCTAATATTTATTATTAGATATTTATATGTCTCCGTGCTTGATTACAAATAGTTAATATTATATAAATAACAAACAATAAACTCACACAGGAGAGGATCCAGTCTTTCCTTGAAGCTTTTGTTTCTCTTGATTCTCTCTACATCGCTCTCGTCTGTATCCAACATAGTTTCCCATTCGGATGGGTCATAGGTTTGATCCTTTCTCGATTCCGGCGTGTCTTCTCTTTCATTCCTCTTTTCGACATTATCGTACGAGGAGTTCCTGTCGCTATATACCGACTCTGACGTATCCGGTGGTTTTAACAATTCTGGGTACCTAAAAAAGTATTTTCAGGTGATCTTACATTTTATCATACAACTCTTTACAATATCGTTTTTTCTTTTCCGGAATGATCTCTTACCGTTGCAGAATGATACTCTGAACGGTCAAAGTATTTCTTACAATATCTTTATCGCACTCCTCGTCTGGAAATTTTCTCGCAACATTTTCTCCATCGTAATCTGCATCACAGTCGTAATCTGGCTCACAATCATCTCCTTCGTTTCCTATATATGATATTAAAATAATTTATTTTAATGATCTCTCTTATTTCCTCTGTAACGTTACACAAAATTTACCGATAAATTCCCAACTTGAATCCACGGCCCAGGATGTATCGTTGAATACCTTGACTCTAATTTTTGGTGGTTGCACGGGTTTTGCCCGAGGAATTTTTTTCACTTCCCTCGTGCCAAGGCGTTTAGCTAAATTGTCGACGGACGATGATATCAATGGTGTTTTATCCTCCGTCTCTTCCGTCTCCTCCCAGTCAATAGGATGCAATTGATTCGAATTATTGCCAATCGGTGTTTGTAACCAGCCTGGTTCGCTATGACGATATTTATTTGTTGCCGGATTGTTCTTCGATCGTCTCCTTGGTATAATCGCTGCGCTTTGAGCGATCGCGTCAGCTGGCTCCGCGTAAAATGGACTACCTTGTTTCGATTCAGGTGTCAGAGGACTGTTGCTTTCCGACTTGGCGAGTATCAATCCTAATTTATTTCTTGGCGGTGTGATTGCATTAGGACTGTTCAGCGAATTGGCACTACCTGATAGAACGGACATTGATGTGACGATATTTGTTAAAAGATTGCAAATAAAAATGTGACTCGCACATTAACGTTCATATACTTACAAACTCTAGAGAGTAGATCAGGTCTTCTTCCCATCCCCGTTTCTTCAGGTGATACCTGTTCGATATTTTTCATTTCAGGAACGGGTTTGAAACTACTGAATTCTGGACTAGTGACCTCCTTGTAACCAAGTTTCTCATTTATAACCGACTTGTCATTTCTCAAAATAAACCTCTCGTTTCTTACGATCAGTTGCTTATTCCCCATCAACCTGTCTTCTCTCTGATTGGGACATCTCTCGATCGGACTGAGTAATCTCTCTTGGCCGATCAGTCGATCGTTGGAATTTCTTAAACGATCCTGAGCATTACCGGGTGGCTCGTTACGTGCGAGTCTATCGTTCGGTGACCAAGTAGAGTGATTCGATTGATCGGTTGTGTTCCAGATATCCTCGTAGTCCGAGATCTTATCACCTGGTGAGCTGCGGTAATACGAATCAAGAATATCAGATTCTTGATAATGCTGGGAATTCTTTCTAGCTTCGCGATCACGTCGTCGTTTTGACTTGCTTGTGCTAGACGGTGTCGTGGGCGAGAGAACGTTTGGTGTTTTGCTACCAACATTGGAGACTAGTTTCGACGTGGGTGATAGCACTGGCATCGTTGGCGAAAGAGGTGATTTTATGGAAAAGTTCGACGTGAGAGATTTGTTGGATGTTGCGCTTTGCGGACTCAATAATGACGTGTTCGCTTCCGTTGGTGTGTTTTGCTGAAGAAATAATTAAAATGAAAATGTATCGAAAGAATAGAGGAAAATGACCCAATTCTGTTTTCTTCTATAATTTTCTTAATTTTTACTTTAAAAAGTAATTTTTTAATGACAAAAAATTCTCTAATTACTTATCTAAAAATCTGCCTTGACAGAATTCGTATAAAAAATTATAATGAAAAGCATTTTCGAATTTACGAAGAAACGTCAAAATAATGATTTAAAAAAAGTGCTCCACAGTCGAATCCTACTTTTTGTACATATTATTATATATTATGACTGCCGAATAAAAATGCTTTTTTTTTGTACGAAAAATTAGAACAGTTCGATTACGCAACAACATGATTTATTTAAACAGAAATATATTTTAAAACATATTTAGGAAATTGACTATAATAAAGGTAAATTTCGAAACTTTCTTAGTTTTGTTTACAAAAATCGTAAATATATATTCTTCTTTTCGTACTTTTAATTGGATAAACGAATCAAAGTTGTTTTAGGAACTTTGGACGTTTTAACAGCTTTCTGCCATCCATAATCTTTCCTTCCTCTTATTGTTTGTTAACTCAACATAAATGAACATCAAAATATTTAGTGAATCAAGTTATATTAAAGAGAATACACGTTGAAACAATTTCATAAATCACAAAAATAAAAATCAATGCATAACCAATTCAAATGCTCAATAACAGATGATCAATCAACTGTGATCCCATAGTTACATTGCGTTGTTCTAAAATAATTGTCCTACTTATCAATAATTCGCAGCATTTATTTAACAAAATAAGTCGTCCGACACAGAGTGGGAAGTTCGACTTTGGTCATTTTCCTTTACATTATTATTTATGGACACTCACCTGTGACACGTTAATGTCGTTAGTTTGATTGACATTAAACGTAACGGTTGTGGTTACGGTGAAATTACTTTGATTCTGACTTAATCCAGGTTTTGCCCATCTCGGTGGTGGTGGCGGTGGAGTTTTAACATTCTGCCCAACGATCTGACCTTCAGCAATGATAGGTGAATTTGTGCACGAGGGATTATTGAAGTTGGAAATATTTTGATGGAAATTCGATGTCGACGTGCCGATCGAGGTAAACTTGCTACTTCTGGAAAACTCGACGATCGTCGTCTTCGGTGTTTCAAGGATATTTCTCATGCTCTCGAAGTTTCCCTTAGTATCCTGAGTGGGACTAAGAACGTTGCTCTCGACGTTGTGAACTATGGGCGATGGGCAACGTACGCTTTGCACCAAGTTCGGTGAGATCAATTTTTGCGAGAGTTTCTCACACGGAGACATGACTTCGTGCTGGTCTTTCTTTATATCCAGTGGCTCGTTAAAAGTCGTCAGATTAAGCGTATTTGGTGGCGTTGGTCTTGGTTGTCGTGGTAAAGATGAAGCAAACGTCGACGTCGTCCCTGTGTTTGTTGGCGATGAATTTTCTACAAAAACGAATGAATTACATGAATTATACAACATAATTTTCTAATCAATTGTTTTTAAATTAAAAATAATCAAATTCTATATACATGAATACGCACGTACACACATAAATATGTACATATGTATATCACAAATGATGCCATAAGTTTTAATCCGTCTTATATCTTACGTGTATCGTGAGAAGAAATAGGTGCGAGATTAAGAACGATGCTTTCTGTCGTCGGAGTACCACCGTTGTTATTATTGTTATTATGATTGTTGTTACCTGAAAGAATAGAGATTGCAACATAACAAGTAAATCATTATACAACAAGTAAGAATATTTATTTGAGAGACTTACAACCATGGAAACTGCTTAAGCTCGATGTGTTACTACTACTGCTTTCCGGTGGTTTTGGATTCGCCATCGGATATCTCCAAAATTCTTGACCCAAAAGTGCTAGTGACGAAAGTTGTTGCCTATTCTTGGCCTCTCGCATTGCTCTCGGTAGCGTCAATTGCACTGGCAATTCATCACTACTTGCCAAATAAGAAACGGTGA
The DNA here is from genome assembly GCF_905475345.1 of Vespula vulgaris. NCBI lineage: Eukaryota > Metazoa > Arthropoda > Insecta > Hymenoptera > Vespidae > Vespula > Vespula vulgaris. The sequence goes on along the minus strand of NC_066597.1, from coordinate 5,444,204 downwards.
GAATGAATTAATTATCCTAGGAGAAAGGCAACTTATTCGATTCAATCTTAAGATAAATGAGAGAAAGGAAGAGGGGGAGGGGGGAGGAGAGAGAGATGTAAAGTACATTTGTGAATGTTGCGACAATCTAGATTTATCTAAATATAACATTGTAATAGATAAATAATTTTTAATTTTTAGGTTATATACGTGGCCTATGTACGATAAGGATTTATTCAGTAGATACAAGAGTATTTAATGGAAGGAAATAAACTCGATAAACAACTACTCACCAGCACTGGGAATAATGAGCTATCAGTGAGGGGATGTTGTCGAACCTGTTCTCGCTTGTTTCCAAGCTCAACTTCCCCTTGTTGGCTTGGATCAGGTAGTGCTCGATGTAAGGTCCCTTCCCGGCCGGTAATCTCACCGAAAGGGCCATCGTGTCGCTTTGACTTGATTGTCGGACTACGAAGTTCTATGAAAGGAGAGGAAAGAAAAAAAAATCGAGATTGTACTGAAAGGTGAAATAATACTTTTTTTTTTTGAAAAATAAGAACAACGTATGCGAAGAAAAAGAATAAGAAAAAAATGAGGACACATCTTATCGTTAATACATACAATACACATAATAGAATACATTTATCGAATATAATAAAACGAACGAACAGAAGAAAAGCGATAGACGAAAGAAGAAGAAATATATAGCTAACTACTAGTAAAGTTACGGATGCATAACGAAAGCCTCGGTGCAGTGTCAAAAATGAAAAGAAATGAGAATGACGAGGAGAGTAGAGACAATGCACCACCGCGAGCTTTTCCCGTCAAAAAACGGCTGTCGGATGAGCGAAGGCACAAAAGCGATAGGCTCGTAAGAGCGAAGGAGACGAAGTTACTTGCGGAAACCCAACAATGAGTAAGAGAAGGAAAAAGGGAGGTCTCGTTTCGTTCGTTCGGTCGAACGGACGGTCGGTGGTGTACCGATATAGCAACAGCGTGGATGACGTTGTGTGAGTTCTTTTTTCATTTTCCACTTGGCGAGCAACGAAGCAAACGTGGATGCTGTTGCTCCCTTTATTCTCATCTTCATCTCTCTCGTCTTTCTTCTATACGACCGATGCATATCCCGATGAATCTCGGCTGTCTTTCATTTTCTCCCGATCTCCTCGCTTTGTGGATTTTGAATTCCTATGCTTTTCTACTAGACTTCAACGTGTTGCTGATTCGCGACATCTCTGTATCAGATGAATATACAATTCTATCTCTCGCTTCCTTGTTATCACTCTATTCTTTCATCTTCTTCGAAAATGAGGGATGCTTTCATCGTTCTATAGAGTAATTGCGAGAAGCATTGTTTTTCGAGCTAGCTGCTCGTTCGTGCCCATCCATGGAAAAATGGTAAAGAGAGATAGAAGATGAGATGGTTGTGGATTGGTAGTGAGGAAGCCTCAAGGCAGAGAAATGCAAGAAGACGAGCATAACAATTAACAGAGCTCGGAAACAATGAAAGGGACGGCTGAAAACAATGACGGCACAATGCCTCGTTTTGTTCGCAGTCGTTTTCAACGTTGATTACACCGCAGAGCCTCTTCTCTTCTTCTCTCGCCTCTCCTCTCGTTTCTAGATATCGTGATCACTACAAAGATCATTATCGCCACCCACAACAAAATGACCGGCGACATTTTAGGAACCTTGTCATCGTCCGCTAATATCGAATAATTCTTCGAGTTTTTGCACCAACGTTATCGTTTATTATATTCCTTTCCCTCATTTTTCTCAACTAAAAGTTAATGCGAACGTTGACGATAATCAACAAAAAGAAAGAGACAAACTTTTTTAAGACTCCTTTGAGTTGGATTTTATCACTCATGCCAAGGATTTCTTTTTTTGCAGTTTTTAGTAAATAATAAGGTCCTTTATATATGGATGTTCGATTACAAACAGCCGAGCATATATTTAATCACAAAATAAAAAAAGCTCTTGAAAAGTTGATATTTCAAACATCGCGCGCGCACACGCGCGTGTTATGTAGTATAATACGCATTTCTATCGAGATTTTCCTTTGGTCATTTTTTGATTGACTCTCGGTTATAATTAGGATAGAAAGATTTATTTAAGAACATAGTTAGAAAGATTTTAATTAACAATGTCACTCGTATGTAAACGATTTTCAATGAAGAATTCGCACGCTTTGGCACGAGACGCTTTCACAATGATTGCGAGAGCTCTCTCGAGGCATTGACACGATTTTCCATCTGGTACTACTTGGCTCTGTTCCTATTCCTCTTCGTTTTCTTTTTCTCACTTTTCCTCACATCGGAGTATTAGATAAGATTTTGTGCTCGCACGGATGCACTCATTGTTCTACCTCCCTCCTTTTCCTCCCAATTTCCCTTTCCAATGCACGATACGAACGGAAATAAAGAGAAATATCGAGGCTGAAACGACGGATAGAATGATGAAGAATAATCGCACGTTAAAATGATGCTGTTTGCACTTTGTCGAGATGTGATATCAAAAGATCTAGATTTTTATACATATCAGTGAGAGAGTGTTCGAAATACTTCAAAAAATGAAAGGTAAATGTCATTTTGAATTTATCCAACATTAATTAGTCTCCAGTCAATGCACTAACAATACGATTGGAATAAAAAGAACAGAAAAGAAACGAAAAGGATAATAAGACGTCAGTCCTTTTAATAATCGAATACTTGACTTGATCATATATATGGACCCTTTGAAGGATAACGTTCTCAATGGTCTACGTAGATAAAAATTGGAGTTCGTTTGGAGAAAAGCCAAAGTAGAGTGAGAGAGAGAGAGAGAGAGAGAGAGAGAGAGAGAGAGAGAGAGAGAGAGAGAGGGAGGGAGGGAGGGAGGGAGAGAGAGATAGGGTCAGTATTTCGATGGTACCACATCTGGCATTTACGTTTACTGCATATTAAAATGGTACACAGTGCTTGCCAAATAGCCACAAACAATGAAATGTATCGTCCTGCCTTTGTTTGAGCAAGCAACAAGAGAGAATTACGATTTCCGAATACGGAGACCACGAGTATTCGTCTCCCTGATAATCGTCGGATAATTTTCCCCATTTAAATGTCTTCCGGCGGATACCGACCTCTGAGATTCTACTCTGTAGAATTTTCGTGAAATGAGTTTTCGAGTTATTACCACTATGCCATGGCATAGTAGAGTAAAGTACATTTTATTCTCTTAGTTTTCTCTCGTGAATCCATAAATTGGCGGCGGACGATTTGCACAAATGCAAACATGCATTTTATTCGCTAAAATTATCGTTCCTTTGTAATTTCTCATTTTTATTCTTCAATTTGCAGTGCACAACCGTGCTTGATCAAAGTAATTATCGGAGAAAAAAATTTGGTTACACGAGAAGACAACATGAAAATAACAGAAAATATCTTGCAATGCGATTTGCGAATACAAAATTGTTTGTTGTTTCGAGGAAATCATTTTCTCGTATAATGTCCTCGTGAGTCAAAAATTTTGTGATTGTTCTATATTTGAGATCTGAAAAAAGAAACTCTCAAATGACTTTCGTACACGCAGCTTTCCCCTGCTTCGTCGAGTAAAAGTCAACGACAAAAAAACGAGTAGTAAATCAAAGCGCAACCGTAACTTTTCGCACGCTCCATAAAGAGGACGGATCCTTTGCAAATGTTCCGAAGGTCCTTCGTACTACGAGTGTTCCGGACACGTGTTGAACATAACAAATATTATCGGTTAATTGTCCATGACTTAAGTACGGCCCGTGAGATATGTGCCGGGGGATTTCAGTAGATTTTTTACGACTCTACACCAGGAGTAAACCTTCAGTTGAAAAAACCGATTAGAAATAGTGTACCGTAGAAAATCGTTTCAATAAGTAAGAACTTCTAGGAATAATAAATAAGGAATTATCATAGAATCGATAGATTCCATGAAAGAATTCCAACGAGATCTTAATTAAATAAAAATGTAGGAAAAAAGACAAAGAATAGATCTGGTCGTTTGATCATCGAGGATATTTTTTTTTCGAATATCATGTTTCGTCGACGATACAATCGCGAAGAAAAAGAGTATGTAAAAAGGATAACGTTTTACTTTTATTTTCTCTTTTACTAGTGTAATATAATCGAAGACAATGTCGATGCTATCGCACGTGAAAGCGATGAGGTCAATAATTCACAATCCGTACCGAGCAATGTAATTTTCTTACAGCTAATCGATTTTCCTAAGTAAGTATACTCACCCCTTCCTCCTTCCCTTGCAACAAGTGGAAAGCGCCAGCCCTTTGAATACCCGGGAGGAACCAAATCGGATGAGATCGTATGAGCCTTTCGATCAGCGTTATGTCACATGCCACCTCGCTGCCAGAATCTTCTGTGGTGCCTGAAGATCCCCCCGAGGTGGCCGAGCCTTCCGAAGAAAGCGACTCTTCGCTCTGAAAATTACCAAAATATATAAATGATTTTATGAATAATATTTAATAAATCAATTAATGATAAAAGCTTATCCGTAGAAATAATCGACTCTTTTATGACGATTATAGACTCATAATTTCTTGACAATTTTGCGGCACGTTAACCAAAACGAATATGAAAATCTCCGTCGTCGTCGTCGTCGTTGGTGGAACGATTTCAGGAGGGTGCCCGTTGCAAATCCTCCCTGGCCCGTCATAAAGTGGCTGGATTTAATGTGGCGTTATGTCGTTGAGAGAAAGAGAAGAGGTGAGGATGGGAGGAGAGTGGAGGGTTATCTCAATTTGCAGCCGATGTCATTTTACGATTTATCTAGTTACCTTTTAATCGTATTATCTAATCCCGACCTGTTACGATCGTTTCATCAAGAGAGAAACGAACAATAGAAATAAAGAAAGAAAAAGAAAAGAGAAAAAGTGAATAAAACGTTTTCATTGTGAAAAAGATCAGCCATTCATAAGGGCTGAACATTCGATTATTTCTCTTTTCGTAAACTCCTCCCACTTTTTTCTTCTACCATTCAATCTTTAATTATCGTTGATTCGAACGTGTACGTAACGGTAACCGATCGATTCTCTCCTTGATTTCCCCCTTTTCTTTTTCCTCGTTTCTCTTTCTCGATGTCGAACACTTTTTTCAGTAATTCGTCAGAACTGCCATTGCATTGACGTTATCGTGAACGAGTTTCGCGAAATCGAGCACCTGTCGACTCGTCGTTACTTTTACCCCTCGTTTTGAGGTATTTCTCTTTCGTACAATATTATTTTAGAAAACGAAAGAAAAGGGAAGTCAATTCTGCTCGGTTGAACTTTATAGCTAAGATCGTCGAATAATATATAAAAATATAATATATAAAAATTAATAAATATATAATATATATATAATATATATATATATATATATATATATATATATATATATATATATATACACACACACACACGTACACGCATATATATACACATACACATATACCATGATATGTAGATCGAGGAATGTAAGAAAAATAGTTCTATAGCTATAATAGTAATATAATATCAAGTTTCTAAAGCTTGAAAATGCTGAAGATGCTCAAAGTCTTTTCTCACTTAATCTCATATTCCCTTTTTCAAAGAAAGATTTGAATAAAGAGAAGATCATAAGAGAATTTAACGTCGACATCTGCGAAACGTATGTATCTCTCCTTAAGAACCTATTCCGATGAGCGACGTCTAAAAGATATGCTCACTACGGGACAAGAGTCTCGCGCGGAGAACTTTTTCCGACGAGCAATTAAGGGATTTGCAATTAGCTTCGGGGCCTCTCAGCACGTGCCTCACGTCCACGTTTAATCCCTTTAGCCTGAAATGCCGTTGTGTGTCAGTCTGCATTTCAAATTAAATTACACTCGAAAAGCCCGCACGCACCGAATCCACCCCTACACTTCGACCCTCTCTGTCTGTCTTTATCCTACCCTTTTCCTGTCTACTCTTTCACTTTCCTAAGTCTTATATCTTTTCTTCTTTCTCGTTATTCTGATCGATTGATACTTTAACGATTTTCTTATTAAATCTTTGATATTTTTCGCTGATGTAATTTCTATTCATTATTTTTGTTTTCTTCCATCTTGTTGATAGATGATTCGTTTACATACTTACATTCTCTCAATTTGATCTGTTTTGTTGATCAAAGTGCGGTGTCAATTTGAGCTAATGCGAAAATTTGTGAGGAGAATTTAGGAGAGAATCATAAGAGAACAAAATTTCGAACCGCAAATTCGATTAAATCAGAAAACGGAAAAGAATCTCTCTCTCTCTTTTTCTCTCTTTTCTCCTCCTCTCTCTCTTTCTCTTTTTTCTTTTTCTTACCTGCCCATGATGTAGCTGTGCAAGCTGATGATGCTGGAGCGGATTCGGTGGTGGCGTGCTCGGCGAGCTGACAACTTGAACTGTCCCGTGCTGCTGCAGATACGGTTCCAAGAAGACATCGCTTCTGCAACAAAAGACATGTTGGTTAAGAAATCGATTAAACAACTTTTTCCTTTTATTTCTCTTCCCTTCTCTTTTTATTAGCTAGCTTGTGGACATGCGTAAAACGTAACGCTAATACGGTGTACCAAAGTGTGATAACCGAGAAATTCGAACGTTTCATTATTAATGCTTAAAGTAGGAAGGTAGACACTTGTACATGTATGTCAAATATTCAACAAATTCTTTTATTTCAAAATAATTAACAAACGAACAGAATTTTTCGATAAACTTAATACAAGTACGTAATAAATTAAATATGTGATAAATTTTAGTCTCGATTGAAATTATTTTCAGCTTTCATTCATATTAATTACAGTTTATATATATATATATATCCTATATTATTTCATTTATCTAGCCAATTCAATTCGAACGATGAAATTAAAAAAGAATAAAATACAGCATGTACCGAGCAGTCAAGCCAGATGATATATCGCCATTCATAGAATTTCGGTCGAGCACGTAACGAGCATCGAAAGATCAAAACGAAAAGCGTAGCTACCAGTGATTATCGGAACTTGATTAATTATTTCCACTACTAGTCATTGATAGCTCGTACGAATATAATATGTGGGTGTAACGATGCAGGTGACGCGTCGTGTTCCGTCCATCTCTTCGTGGTTTGACAGTTAAATCGTGTTTTCGAACGAACCAACTTCCCAAGCGCCGTACCGTTGTTATTTCTAGCAAACTTTGACCGTCCATTGGGTGAATATCAGATAGAGAGGGGGTGTGCGTGGGATGACGTATGTAAAGGCTGAAAGCGACGGGCATCGCCCGTCATGCACGCATACGCGCACACCGCGACGACGTATTGTCCATTCTGCGTTTGACAGCTGGACATTTTATCAAGAACCAACGACTGTGCTGCCTCGTCAAAGTGTGTTACGGTATTGTTGCGACGGAGCATGTCATCGATATCTGTTCAGTTTTCAGAAAGTTTATTTTAAGAGATTAATCATTCATACTTCTAATCAAGCTGCAAAAAATATTTCTTAATAAATATAATAAGTCGGAATATTGCACAACGGTTTATTATTTAAATAAATAATAAGAATAATAATTTATTCGAGTCAGAGTAAACATTAACCTCTTCATATAAATGTCTAACTTAATGAGCTATTTTCTCATGTATATAGAACGTACATACACCTATTTCGTGGTTATTACTGGATCGATCGGAGTAGAATTCGATGACATTTTTCGAATCGATCGCCGGGACGGTCCACGAGAGGGTGGTTACGATCCTGGGACACGATCGTAGTGTTCGTCGTCTGCAGACGAGATCAGATGGGGGTTGCCATGACAACTGAAGGTTCTCAACACGTGGTCCTCCTCCGGTCACCCTCTTTGTCTCTCTCTCTCTCTCTCTCTCTCTCTCTCTTTCTCTCTCTCTCTTTCTCTCTCTCTTGCTTTCTCTTATACGACGGCAATTTTACGTATTAACGAGCCACTATGCATCGACCTGCATGCCTCATGGAAAAGAAGGGATGCAGAGAACACATGCACTCGTTCTTTTCGTGCACACATGCTCGCCACGAAAGGGATCGACCCTTTTTGAAGGGAAGAAAGTCTTCGTGAAAGACTCCTCCCTCCCTCCCTCCCTCCCTCCCTTCCTTCCTTCCTTCCTTCCTTCCTTCCTTCCTTCCTTCCTTCCTTCCTTCCTTCCTTCCTTCCTTCCTTCCTTCCTTCCTTCCTTCCTTCCTTCCTTCCTTCCTTCCTTCCTTCCTTCCTTCCTTCCTTCCTTCCTTCCTTCCTTCCTTCCTTCCTTCCTTCCTTCCTTCCTTCCTTCCTTCAATTATTATTTTAGATCCGTGCATTACTTCTTTTATTAAACAGTATAATGTAATTTATTTGATATTAGTTATATGCAAAAGTGTGTTGGAAAAGCAACATGTATCTCTTTAAATGTCCGATTCGACATGTTACTAGCTCATCTTAAAATCAACATCGATAATTAAATTATACTTACAGATTCATATGATTATCTCAAAATAAAAATCTTTATAGAGATAAATGATAAGGTAAGATAACATTTTAAATAATACGAAGAAAGTAGAAATTTTCTTGGACAAATACTTCTTGAAATTCTTTTTCGAGCAAACGATCAAAGAGCAAAATGTAAAGGACGAAAATTCTCCTGTCGTGGCAAGTGGAGAATGACGCCTGAGATCATAAAAAGAAATAGGGAACACCATCTAGGAAGTCTGCGAGTCATACGAATGTTACTCTCTCTCTCTCTCTTTCTCTCTCTCCCTCTCTGTCTCTCTCTTTCTCTCCTTTCTACATTACATTTGAAAACAGCCACTCTTGCGACTTTTTCCACTTGCATTAATTCCATATTTGTAAGAGAAAATCCCTCTTTCGCTTCTTCATCTTTCCATCTTTTCGTTTCTTCCTCCACTTCTTTTCGTCGCTTAAAAGATAGCTCGTTAGAGATCCGGTTATTTTTCGCTCGCAAACTACCCAAGTAGTATTTGCCCTGCACTTCTACTCTTCTTGTTCATTCTGATTTTTAAATCACCTCTCGTTTTGAGATATACTTACTCTTTCATGCTTTTTCGAGCTTTCAGTTTCCTCAACGTTATTAATTAACGCATTCAATTTTTATCTCTCGTTCTTCGCATTCTTACTTTTCGCAGATCTTGACACACTATAAATGGAAAAAAAATTGTATCATAGTAGAAGAATATTTCCATGTAAATTTTCACGATGATAGTAAATCCATCGATCATTATGTACTGTAGGAAATATTTGCTGAATAAAATCATCTAGTTATTTTCTCATATTTGGAACTATTTTATAGTTTCTCTTAATATTTTTTTCATAAAAGTACGAGCTGTATGAAAGCTAATTATATAGTGTACGATGATAATTTCTATCGAGCTCTTCGTTATATATTTCGTACACTTTCTCATATTTCTTTTTTTCAAAAGAAAAATATTTGTAGAAGAGAATTACCTTAAAAGGTACTGAAGTGGCCACAAAAAAAGAATTTTTCTTCTATCGAGAAAGACATTCTTTTCTACATCGTCCGGAGGAATGAAATTCGTTGGGGAAACGCCTTTCCAGTCAATACAAAAGAAGGGAAAAAAGGAAATAGAGAAAACGTAGGAAGAAAGAATAAAAGGAGAGAGAGAGAGAGAGAGAGAGAGAGAGAGAGAGAGAGAGAGAGAGAAAGTCTGATAGAGAGAACGTGAGATAGAGAAAGAGAGAGAGAAAGTCAGATAGAGAGAACGTGAGATAGAGAGAGATAGAGAAGCAATGCGAGGTTTACCTAGTCAAATACGAGAATCGCAATCTGTTTTCGTATTCGCAGCGCGTTCCCGCTCAAAAGCAATTCCAGACGTCGGGTCGCCTCGTTACGATTGGAATACCGCCAATCTTAGCGGCGCATAAAATTTACGCCATTGAACCACACCGCAGAAACTCGCACCGAACTCGCTTAAACCAAACGCACCGACTCCGTTCAATTTGTTTCTGTGAACGGATATCCGGTTTGATCAGAAATCCACAGTTAGAGTTAAATACATCGAGAAATACTTATATCATTCTATTTTCATTACGTTTCTTATATTTTTTACGTTCGATTTTATTCATGGAAAATAGTTTATACAATTTTTCTAATTTAAAAGAAGAATAATTCTAACAAAAATAAAATTGAGTATAAAATGTATGAATTATGCGGAATATACGATGTTATTATTAAATATTTTCTTTTGTTCTTGCAAAAGTCACTTTATAAATGATGTTTATTTAAGTTTAGAAATGTTTCTGGTTCGAAGAACCTAAGCTTATGAAAGGAGAAAATTGTTGTATATTGGAGTCAGAAAGGGAAAGAAACCCGCTTGATAGTCGCAATCTCGGCACAAATGACTGCTTCTTCATAGTGCGAATAAATGGATATTAGAATGTTAAGGTTGAAAAATAGCTTTTCTCACACTTTTGTAAAAAAAGAAAAGGATAGATTCGAAAATAAGAGAAAGAAAATATTTTTTTGTTAGTATTTACTCAGTTTTTTCGTAATCTCATTTATTATATTTCTCTCGAAACTCGAAAGAAAAGTTTACTTATATTAAATTGTAACGATAAGGTAGAATCGTTTAATTAACAATCTAATAAAGAATCAAAGACCTAATATATAAACTGTTATATCACGATATTACAAATAAAACAGGAATGTTCTTATTTTACATTGTTCATTTATACTGACAAATGGTACACGGGAGAATAAAGAAAATTTATGGAGCTATGTAAAAGGGAGGGATCAAAAAAAAAAAAAGAAAAAAGAAGAAAAACGAAAGGAAAAACTACTTCGAACGATTCTCCTCTTTTATTCACACACAAAAGAATATACAATATGCGTGCACGTTTCGATCTTCTAATCGAAGAAATTAATTATCTTCGTGGTTGATGGAATGGCTTCTAGCGATATCCGGTTTGTACTTACGTTGAAAGAAGGATAGGACTTACGCTCGATTTAATTTCCCCGACTACACGATTGCACCGTCTTGTCTGGTGAAACGATAAGTCGTTCTCTCGTTCTCTCTCTCTCTCTCTCTCTCTCTCTCTCTCTCTCTCTCTCTCTCTCTTCCCCTCATTCGTGTCTTCTCGCAAACCAGAGAAGAGTCTCTTCCGAACTTTTATCGAAAACTTTTATCCCATACGCATAAGAACCTCGTACTTTGCTCTTCGACTTTTATCCAACGACTATATTTTTGTAAATGTGAAGGAACTAAGGAAAAAGTTTCTTCGTTATATGTATGTAAACACATACTACCGAATCTTTTGTCATCAATACATTCACTTCGTATTTATACCCGAAAGAGAATTTTCAAATGTGTTTTAGTGTACCATGATATTTCTAAATTTATCACGTTTTCGATAATAGTCTTGTTTTTATATACAATATTCGCTTTTTGTAATCGTAATCGTTAGTCAAAAATGAAGAAGAAAGAGAGAAGGAAGAGAAAGAGAGAGAGAGAGAGAGAGGGAGAGAACGTTCAGTCCTTCCGACATTATAGCTCGCATATATCCATCACTTGGCGGAAATCAAAAAGTTGCCGAGTAAAACGATATTTAGAAGAAAGAGGGACGACTTCGTAATTATAATATTTTTCAAAGAATATTTATGACATTTTCAGAATGTTTTATGCCACGAGATAATATATAACTAGCATTTACCAATAGGAAATGGAGCTAAATATAATAATAAAAGGATTGGTAAGAATACACTTTAAAGAGCATGGATATCAATCAATTCCTTTATATATCCTTTATTTCCACAACGTTTCTATTCCATTTCCTTTCTGTAATCAATATTAAAAGAAAGAAATATTAGAAGATAAAGACGACATAGATATTATCGTGTGTCTCCTACTACTAATCTTTTGTTGTCGTCGCATCCCGTACTATCTAAGGAAACATCCAATAGCGAGGCATCGTTTATCCGTTCGCGAGAAAAAGCACTTACTAAAGCCGGAAACTCTCCTTATTCTCCGGGAGACTTCGCTATGGCAAGAGTTTGAAGAAAAGGAAGATGAGCAGGAGAAGAAGGTTTCCTTTTAAATGACATCCTGGAATTACAAAAAAGAAGAAGAAGAAAAAGAAGAAGAAGAAGAAGAAGAAGAAAAAGAAGAAAAAGAAGAAGAAAAAGAAAAAAGAAAAAAGAAGAAGGGAAGACGAAGATGAAGGGTGGATGGATATAGGAGAAAGAAAGAAAGGAAGGAAGAAACACGAAAACAGGGGATGAAAACAGGTAGACTCGTTTAAAGTCACTCCCGTTGTGCATGTGTGTGTTTGTGTGTGTATTGGTAAAGAAGACACGATAAAGAAGGTAGTAGTAGCAACGGCAATGGCGGCAGCAACCTATCCGGTTTCCCGTCGAATGAAACCGAAGCCAGAGAGCCTCTTGGGTTTCACGCTGGGACTTGCGAAGCGAGCTTACGTTACCCGAGGTAACACGCGACACTTCACGCACTAAGTAGCGCCACGGTCTGTTTCAGTTCCGTACATATGTCCCTGACGTCACCCGTTAGATTAGATTCCTCCTTCCTTTCTTCCTTCTTCCCCTCCCTTCATCCAATCCTCTCTTTCTGCTTTTCTAGTTTACATTTTAATAATTTTATTATTCTTTTTTATATTCTATATTTTAGTATGAAAATTAATGTAAAATTAATTTGTTATGTAGTGTTAATATTTTTTTATTTTTAGAAAATTTCGATTTAAGATTCTCTTTTTTATCTCTTTATTATTACAAGTTCTGTCTCTCTTTCTTTCTCTTTCTCTTTCCTGATTATTCTCTTTTTTTTTCCTTTTCTACAAAACTTATTGATACGAAGGTTCATTGGAAAATCATTGGAGAACTTGAACTGATGAGCAAGATTTATCAAACATATTAAAGGAAAACTTTCGACCTTGAACAATGAATGTCCTCGATCATCAACGTTCAGCTTGTTCTAAGAATATCACCAGACTTCTCTAGAATTTTCCACAAAATATTCGAACTAGCTTCGAGGTTGACCTACTTGAATGAAAAGCACAGAAAGTTAGAATATCACAGATTGCGGAATGCATTCCGGCCAAATATACGTTCTCGTAACGTAACTTTGACTAGTCAACTTGTCGGCCGTATTATTCAAAACGAAAAGCAATGGCATAATAACTAACGGAAGATAGGAAGAGTCGAACCGACAGGTATACGCGAGTATAGAGAGAGAGAGAGAGAGAGAGAGAGAGAGAGAGAGAGAGAGAGAGAGAGAGAGAGAAAGACAGAGAGAGAGAGAGAGAGAGAGAGAGAGAGAGATAGAGAGGAACAGAGAGAAAGAAAGAGAGAGAGGGAGAGAGAGAGAGAGAGAGAGAGAGGCAGACAGAGAGAAACAGAGAGAAATAAAGAGAAAAAGATTAGACGGATAAAGACACAAAAGAGTGTTCAAAGGAATTCTCGTTTCTGCCTTTTCGTTCTCGTCTGGTCCCATTTTTTTTCTCTCTTTCTTTCATATGTAGTATCTTTCTTACATACATAATATATTCCTATAATAAATAATATTCTATTAATATATTCCTATTCCTAAAAGAAATATATCTACGTCGGATCATGATTATCACAATGACGTTTACACGAAATAACGTTTGAAATGCAATATCGACAGAATTGAAAGTTCGAAATGGAAAGAAAGTTCTATTCGTAGACGTTGATATTCCGATAGACGCATAATACCTTCACCGAATAAGTATAATAATATCATGGTTGCCCTCCCGTTCTTTTGGACGGGATTCTCGCGAGGATATAACTACAGAGCTGACTTTCCTTCTCCAGAGAATCGACGCGGGAAGCCATTTCCACCGTAGAAATTGAGTCTGAGTCGCTCTTCTCTCTCTCTCTCTCTCCCTCTCTCACTCTTTAGTCGATATCCTCGAGGGGTGTTAGTCGATAGTAAGATCGTTTTGCTATCCTCGTCTTGAAAAATAAAAGATGAAAAAGAAAATATCGTTGTATTGAGACTAGTAGTTTCTTTCAAAATATTATCGAGAAATCCATCATTCCCGAAAAAATATTTTGGAAAAATATTACTTTAAAATATTTATAGAGACATTTTAACGCTCGGAACAAAATCGATAATGATTAGTAAATATGTAAATAATAGTAAATTAATAGAAAAGAAGATAGTCTTTGTTTTATTAAAATATTAATACCGAGAAGTTGAAGGATCTTCTTGATTAATAATTTTTTGTTTTTAAAAAAATAAACGGATTCATGTTTGAGGAAGATTCTTTCTCTTGTCTTCTTTTTTTTTATCTGTCTTCTTTCTTCGCGTTTCGAGATCGAAAGAAGAGAAGATTGACGAGAACGAAAATTAATCCTGTCGTTTATATATTATCTGGCACAAGATTAAACGCTCTTCGAAATCTACGGTATGTCGTAACATTAGTACAGGAATGATATATCGTATTTCACATGGTTTCCCCGAATTCCTCACAATTTATGAACGCTACGAGGGCCATGAGTATACGTGTAGTTATTTTGGAAAACACGCAACGTCGGAAGTGAAAAGTACATATCGTATCCTTAGATGACTCTATCCCTTCGTTGGTTCCTTACGTAGACAGTCTACAAAACGTATTACTTCAGGAAAAATTAAAGAATCGATTTCATCTGTCTCATTCTTATTTTCTTTTTTGTAAATTTTCTATTGTACATGATTGTAATTCTTTATAGTATAATTTTACAGAAATTATTGAGTAGTTGAAAAAGAATTAGTAAACAAGATTTGGGAAATAATTAATACGTTTATATTTGATTATAATCATTTTCCTTTTCTCTTAATGAAATAAAATTGAATTCAATAAACATATGAAATAGCCGAACGAAATATAAGATTATTATTAAAAGTAGGTTCAACAATAAATAAATCAACGACTTGCAAATAATGTTCAACTTTGTAAAGACTTTGGGACGAATTTCCAACTGAGAAAGTGGATTCGCGGAGTTTGGTCCAGGAAGTTTATGCTTTAAGAATTATTTCACCGATTTTCTTTCGAACGATATCTTCCGCAGTTAGAGAGATTAACCTGATTTATCAGATCTTACTGTTAGTAAAATCCAGTTGAACTTAATCTCATTTTGTCGTAAACGTATCCATACGATCGCAAAACAAACTTTTTGTGGATATTATACTTTATGAGAGTTTATGCGCCTGTAAGTTTAGAAAATTCAATAAAAAGAATTATCAGGATTGTTCATCAATTTTAAATTATGAACACTTGAAAGTATCAACTAGGTTAAACATCAAGAATATTTCTCATAGGTTCGTTCATCGTTCTGAAAAAATTGACGAACCCACTTTTGTCGAAGGTCTCTTTCAAAGGCTCCTCACGTTTCCCATCCGGCAG
Source organism: Vespula vulgaris (assembly GCF_905475345.1). NCBI lineage: Eukaryota > Metazoa > Arthropoda > Insecta > Hymenoptera > Vespidae > Vespula > Vespula vulgaris. The sequence goes on along the minus strand of NC_066597.1, from coordinate 5,428,843 downwards.
TAAGTTCGACCTTCGAAATGATAATCAACCGACAAAAGAACGGGGCCATGCACGTGCACGGGTGCATTCACGTTCACGTGCGAATTAACGTGATTGTGGTCGAATTAACACGCTTACGTGCGTCCGAAGGGACAGAGAGAAAGAGGTAGAGGAAGAAGTTGGTAACCACGCTAAATATGTGCAAACCCACGTGTACATCTCACAAATACGTGTATTTATACTTGCAGTACCTACGCGGTGGCACAAAATTAAAATATTCACTGATTATAAAATAATTAGAGAGAAATACATACATACATACGTACATACATACGTACATACGTACATACATACATATCGATATAAACCTCAAATACTGTTCAAAATTATTAACATTAATATTAATAATCTAACAATTCTGGCGGAAATAATGTAATTGTTATTATAAGTGTATAATGATAATCAATTGTATTTTATTATACATACTATTTCATAGTAACATTAATAAATTAATATTGAAAAATATAAAACCAAAATTAATTCCTCAATCTAATCGTTAAAATTGTCTAACAATCGGAACTTGTATTTTTTCTAATATCTATGACGATTGAATACTTGGATTTTGAACCGAATATGCGTGTTTGAATTCGTTCTTTATTTCGAAAGGACCAGTTTAAAGAGCTTCTCGCGAAAGACACTCGACCGGTTGCTGTCAACTCGAGAGGGTTGTAAGTGGCATAAAGACGGTGCCGTTTTTTCGTCCACCCTACTACCATCATCACGAGCAACGTCACCACCCTCTTCTTTTTTTCTCCGTACCGTCTTTGATCGGTGAACGTATAATGCACGACGTTCATTAATGTTTTCTTCACATTTTGTTCCACCTTTCTTTCGGAAAGCAATGCCATCAAAGGAGATTAAATGTAATTGACCCCAGCTTCATTTTTGTTATATCTACACATGAATATTGAAGATACCCGTAGATAGTTTTAGAAACGAAGTGTCTACGATTATGAGATTCAAGAAATCAACAATTCAATAAACAACTCAATAAATAACGCGTTGTTCTTCTGACTTTTCTTTCTCCGTCTTTGAATTATTGTTGATGCGTTTGATAGATGAAAACTTTATTTCTCAATTTCAGTTAAGTTCAATTTTTTAAATAATTTAAGTAATTTCAATGTTCTAAATACCCGACAAAAAATAGTTATTATTTTTGAAATGTAGTTATCCTTATGGACCAGTGTTCTTAGCCTAATATTGGACTGCGTTAAATTTTTAATGGGCTGTAAAATGATACCTGCTATCCTGAGTCAAAAAGAGGAAACTGATTAATTTATAAGAGATTTCTAGAAAATCCTTGTAACATGTTCTTGCGTATTTACAAGAATATTTCACTCGTATCTTTAAAATAATATATAATGACACCAATACATCGGTTCTTAAAAATTTTATATCATAAACATTTGGGCGCGATAGCATTATAAATAAATGTATTGGGCCGCGCGACGAATGGTTGAAAAACGCTGTTATACATAATTACGTTAATCACTTAATGTAGATTTTTAGCATTAACCTAAATATAATTGTCATACAAATAATAAAGTTTTTATAAGAAACTAAACACGTAATCATTGTAGAAGGAAGTAGGTACTTTTTTATCCAAAAAAAGAGCACCAACGAATCTCATCCGCGGTCTATTCGTGGAAACTTAAGCGGATCACAGTGTAAGCCGCTTACGTAAGAATGAACCAAAGGGCTTCGCGTTGCCGGTCACTTTGCTATCATATTTCATATTAACCGCTGATTAAAATCGATTTTCTTATGGCAACACATTATTTTTTTTTCCTCTCATATTTCCCCTCTTTCTTCCTAATGAGAGTCAGAGATCGATTTATAAACTTGATCAATTATTATATCTAATCAACGAAATTTAGTCAAAGAAAATCTCGATGTTTGTTTTTCTTGTATTTCTGCGAAGAGCTTTCTGTCCTCTTTATCGATTCGAGCTTAGCTTTCATGGAATGTCAACGAATGGATATCGCGCATGATCGATAGACGTAGTACAGTATTCATCTAAATAACATTGAGAAATCCCATGGTGGAAAGATACTAGTACCGGTGTGAGTTTACCTGCCGTGCTGATCGAGATTTTCTAGTCGACTGCTACGAATCAACTAGGATGTTGCGAACTGACAGAATATTGATCGTGTTTAGTGTCAAAATGCTGAATAGAACGAGTCATCGATAAGATTTATACATAAGAAAACTTCACCTGAAAGATATTGTGGATATATTAGAATGATTCTATTGCACATATTTAACGAGAGTTGCATTTCTCGTTATAACATATTTAATCCATTTCAACATTGATTTGGGTTTATGTGATCTCTGATTCATTAAATACAGTTATATTAGTTACTCATATATAAATTTCGCAAAAATAATCGCTTATAAAGTTTAAAAACTATTAGATAATTAATTTTCCGTTATAATTAGTATTTACATTTTCATACATTTTACAACGTTTCATTGAATAACGACAAGAGATAAAGTCACGTGTCTGTTCATGATTTTTCTACGTATCAACGACGAAATGCGAGCGTCCAACGACCTCGGAAATAAAATCGATTTGTAATTAGTAGTCACGCAGTCGCAAGATGCAGCGCCACCATTCACCTGTTCCTTTTAATCTCGCTCGAATATTATCCGCTTGATTGTATTTCAATGCTGATATTCTTTCCGTCAAGCTGAGCCAACTGAAATAAAAACTTGAACCTCGACAGAAAGAATGACGAGGAAAGAAGATATACAGGTGAGATATTCGCACGAAACTTGACCTAAATTTGCAAGCAGTTATACTCTTTCATTCAAGTCATTCGCAAAAGTTTTATTTGATAGAATTATAAGAAGTTTGAAAATATCATATTGGTTTCATTCATAAAAAATTGTTATTTTATCGTTATAAAATCTTTATCAACAACAAAATTTATTCACAAATCAATCAAAAAAATATGATAATTTATAATCAGGGTTTTTAGATTTACCTTTTTGCATAATTGATTCATCAAAAAATTTATATTTCTTCTTTTATTGTAATAAACTCATAAACCCCTTAATTGAAACAACACCTGTATTTATATGTTTATAAGTCAATATAAATATTATGATAATTAGGTAATTAAAGAAAATAAAGGAAAAAAAAAGAAAAACAATAATAAGTCTAAGGAATAAGTGATTCTTTACCTTTTAACGCCAATCTCAGCGTAACGGCCTCTTGTAGCACGGCTCGCCACACTTCTGCCGTTGCTTGGGTTCGTGTATAACGTTAATATATCACTATTAATATTGTTTATGATCGGTGGTAGCATTATTGCGAAAGAAATCCGAAATATAATAATTTGGCGTTCGTTTGTTGCGATTTGTGACGATTAGTTGTTCGATGGAGATACACAACACATTTCACTCTTTTTAAATAGAGTTTTATAATAACGCAAAAAGAGCGAGTATGTTCTTCGAGAAAAATCTTTCTCTCCCTCCCTCCCTCTCTCTCTCTCTCTCTCTCTCTCTCTCTGTCACTCTGTCTTCTCCTTTATGTGTTTCCTGAATATCTGTGAAAATTAAATTGGTCGGAATGTCGTAAATTCGTTTAGTTTCGTAAATCACTGTTTTTCTTGGTGGAAAGAGATTCTTTAACGTATCGTAAAATTATTAAATTATGTATTTCTCTTTCTCCGTTGAGTTTTATCGACGTTAAAAAAATCAAATCGACCGCCAAGTAGTAACAGACCTCCCAACGCTCCTTTGTGGTCTAACGAGAAGGCTTGAATTATCAATGCGTTGTAAATTATTTATATTATGGGTGAGTTTATCATCGTCGTTTTCCTTTTCCGCGTTCGTGTTTTAAACGTCGCCGATAACATAATAATACGTACCGACGATTCATACGTCATGAAAATATCTGCTAAAACGAGTTTAGAAGCCAACCACCATTCATCTCCTCTTTTTTTGTCATTGATCGTTCACGCGTGTTACTTTGTATCATTTTAATTATCCCTCGCGACGTCTCGTGTCATATGTAATCTCTTTAAGAAAAAAAAAAAAAAAAAAAAAAAAAAAAAAAAAAAAAAAAAAAAAAAAAAAAAGAAAAGAGAGAAAACGTCAAACCACTTATTGGTATTTCACTAAAAACGCGTGGGAAAAATAATGATTGATCGATCGAATGAATTATTCCGAGATATTGTGATACTTAAATAAATCTAGATAAATAGGTATATAATGAATGATTGTAAGAAATTATTTTCAATAATAATACATACACTGAATAAAAGATTTACAATGGATTTAAATAAATGATCTAATTTTTGTTTTGTTTTAAAATTCAATAAGGGATTTCGTTCAGCGATATTTAACAATATTTATAATCCCTGATATTCTCTTAATATAATTCTCCCTCTGATTACTCCAATAAAATCGGGAAAAAAAATACTTAAGTAAAAGCGGTAGGTACGTGTCGTAATATCCCGTTTATTGGGCTTTTCTTCGGTGGAGCACGAACGACTGTAAAAATTTTGATCGTATAGGCCGGTTCCAAAGATTTTCAACGGTCTTGTAATAGGATCCTAGGCGCCATTAGAACCTTCTTTTTCGAGGGTCAACCGTAACAGAAAGAAAGAAAAAAAAAAAAAAAACAAAAAGTATAGAACGAATAGGAAAGGCAATAGCAGTAGCGCTATGGTTGGCAAATATTCCAAAGGACGGGACTGTTCATTGAGAGTCTGCGAGATATCAAGGTCCTGGGAAAGGATGCTGAGTGTAAAAACGAGAAGCGGAAGGGACAAGAAACGAGCTCGAGGAACGCAGACTTATTACCGATCTGTGGATCGTTATTGAGAGAGACCATGAGAGTGCCTAGATAAAAAACGAACAGGATATTGGTTCGAATGAAAAAGAAAGAGAGGCGAGACAAGACATATACTGATCGTGCGATATGATGGAAAGTGCGTACTTCTTGAAATTTTCTATCTCTGCTTATTTCCTATAACGCCTCGATTTCTCTACCAGCAAAAAAACAGAAACCTAGGAATATTGATCGATCAACTGTACGAAATAGCCCGTATTTAAATAAGATATATATATATATATATACACATATACATATACGTACACACATTTATAAGACAGTAAAGAAAGTACGATTAGAACGAGTAATTAATGTTGTAACGCTCGCATTATTTCAGCGTAATGTTCGGGAACGTTAATTGTTTTCTAATGACGTGATAATTAAGAGGAAATATCTTAAGAGAAGATTAAAATTATACATATGTATGCAGAATATTTCGGTAGCTGTCGTAATTTCTAAAGCCAGGTTTCGTTGCGTACGAACGACGAAGGGAATAAAATAAACAGTAATTTCGCGAACCACAAAGGCGAAAACATTTGAATTCAGCAACGGTAGCGACGACGACGGTAGAAACGGCTGACGGACTCGGCGATTATCCCTCAACGCAACCGGCACTCACGGCCGTCGGGAAAGATGCTATTCAAAATTTAGCGAATGACGGTTGCTGAATTAGAAACTGAACTCACGACTCGCGTTTTCAGCGAGACGGTTCTCATTTCCCCGTTAATTTTGATATCGGATATTATATCTGTTAAGTTTTATTTTATTTTTGAATAAAAAAAGATAAAGAAAGAGAAAGAAATGTGAAAAAGTGCAAACGTTTCGTTAGAAAGAAAACGTTTCGCTAGAAAATGAAATAAATTTGCATTACTCTTTCTCTCTTTCTCTCTGATTCTTTTTCCGTTTCTTTAAATTAGAATAAAATTTACGGTACGATTACGGCGTCGAATAATTTATATCGCGTTAAACGTTTATTACGAAGAACGCAACGCTTCGAAAAACAACTGGCTGAGAGAAAATCTCAAGAGAGGTTTGCGATAGCGAACTATACGTTCGATCTTCTTTCTCTTCGACGACGAAGAAATCAGGTCAGCTCATCTGCTTCTAATATACTCTGATCTCGGATGAAAGACATAGATAGGTAATTATCTAACGTGGAATCGTTCAACGAGAATCTCACACAGTGTGGTCTAATACACCGTCACTTTGCGGTAACTGGTGCAGACTCACGATTATCGACCTTCATGAAGCCGCAATTCCCTGGTCAGTCGATGTGATTGGTCGTCACGATAATTCGATTAACCCTAACGAATCGAATCGGAGAACAGAGTCGGAGCATGGAGACGAAACTATATATTTTTTCTGTATTAACGTATTCCTATCTCTTTTTTTACACGGTTCAAAGAACTGAAAATTTACTTGAAATTTATCGTTATAATAAACTATGAAATTACTTATATAGAGAGTTATTTTAGTTTTCGTTTTTTTTTTTTTTCATTTCAATATTATCAAGAACCTTGATCCAATTCACGATGCAATCTATTATCGATTTCCCTTTCGAACTTTATTTTTAAACTATTGCGAAAATAATACCATCATTATATGTATATTAATATTCTTACAAATAAAACACACTATCGCGAGCCTTTATAATGAACAGCAGCTGCACTTTCCACGAGTTGTTTGACAATCAGCTGCACGCGAGTGAGGTTAGTTGCGCAACACGTATGTATCAACGAATCGTCCGTGAACCTTCATCTTGAACGCCGACGAATATCAAGAGAAAACAATTCCATTCGTCGTCACGAGATAGATGAAAGAAGAAGGTAGAAAGTGAATAAATATGAATTTAAACAAACGTTCTAACGAAATAACAATTGTTCCATACAACGGATCATGCATCGACAAATTTCTGAAATAAAAGAAGAAAATAAACGAGAAAAGATTTGAAATCGCATAACAGAGAAAAACAAAATTAACGAAGACTTGAAGATTGAAATTTTTTTTTTTTTTAAGACGCTCTCTTATCGTTACCTATACGATGCGTTCTTATCGATGCACGGTGCAATGCATTTGAAGAAGTCTACATCACTGGCTCGTACTGAGTACCTACTATCACTCGCGACTCAACGAGGGAAAGCTTGACGGTGCAACGTACTCGTTGGTGTTCGACTACGTGCTCACCATAAAGTTAGCTCGTAAGGACTAGCGTTACGAGAGAAAAAGAGATTAAGAAACAGAGCGAGAGACAGAGAATTGCGATCCACTTAAAAGAACGTTCTCAAGCACGAAGTACTATTCGATCGAAGAAACCACGAAGAAAAAGAAGAGGAAGACACTTGCCGAAGGACTTTCAATGTCTTTCCACTTCGTTTCATCTAATCGTATTTAGCCGAGTGGAACCTCGATTATCGGTTATCTCTCAACGAAATTTCACCATGCATTTCTATCTCTTTCTCTCTTTTTACACTTTTTCTTTCGGACCATTCGATAACATTTCATGAAATAAATGGTCTAAGGATAATCGATTCGAGGTATTACAGAGTCTACGTAATGCCTATATAAGATAAAACAAAATTAAAAGAAAATTACCTAGAAATATAAAGAAATAAAAACAGAAGACGAAGAAGAAGAAAAAGAACGGGAAAGATAGAGAGACGAGGTGAATTTTAATCGCGTTGGGTGCAACGAGATATAAATGAGAATACGGAGAACATTTGTGATAAAAGATAAACGACGAGCATGCGGCAGTTTTCGAACTTTTCATTTGTAACTTTCGTGCCACGTATCTCGCCATTTTCACACGCAGTGCGCTGCTCCAGCTCGATATTTCCGATATGTATTTACGCAGCAGACCAGGATGGAGAGGAGAAAAATATACGTTCCCCGTTTAAGGTTGAGTGACCTCGAAAGAAAGAAAGAAAGAAAGAAAAAAAGAAAAAAGAAGAAATAAAAAAAGGGGATAAAAAGACCGCTCATACCGTCGATCTCTTCGAATTCCTACTATTGAACGTCCTACTATCGAACTCTAAAAATATATCTCCATATCGTTTATCAAAGAGAATTTCTTCCTATCTTTCTTTCTTTCTCCTTCCAAAGAAGACACTTCGCGACATCGCGAGATATATTCATCGAACAAACTTCGATAAGACATCCACGGAAGTAGAGACAACTTCGATGAACCAGATAGAAACGGATGACTCATGGAAATCCAACAAATCTCTCTCTCGACGATACGCACTTCAAATATACTAACCGGCGTCGTTTCGATACCAAAGACTCTACATTCCAAACTCGCTATGGGAAGAAAAAAGGGGATATCGATCTCTTTGTTAAGACCGTAAACGAACTTTTTGTTTCTCTTAAAAACGAACAAAGCACAAAACATTGCAAGAATTTTTTTTCCGAAAATAAAAAACGAAAGTAAGAAATCATTACCGACGTCTAAACTTCAAAATTCACGATCGTACGAGTAAGAGCCTTTTCTTTTCTCGTTTATCAATCAAATACATCATCCATCCACCAAGAAGACAGTGCAAGTACAAAAACAAACGAACAAACAATAACCTGAGCCGGATTTAGCATGAAAGAATGCACGAGAAATATTTTAAAACAGGGACTGTCCTGCTTCCTCTTCGTTATTACACTCTCGATATCGCGAGCTCGTGTACGATAGAAGTTAGACGTGAGTAAAAGAGATATAGAGCAAACGTTCCAATAGAATAGATGAAGGCGTCGTGACGCCGGTCGCCGACGCACTGCGGGGCGTCGCGACGTCACGTAACGCGCACGAGAACGCGACTACCGGTCGAGAACGATAGAACCGAACAGAGTGCCTTCTTCTCCCCTTTCTTCGCTGCTCCGCGCTCCACTAAAGCGGAGGGGAGCTGGAAAGGTGCAGAAAGAGGGGGGACCGGCAAGCGCACGCGCAACACCAACCACTATTTCATTCTACATAGATTCTCTCTATCCTTCTCTCGCCTGTGAAAGAAAGAGAAAGAGAGAGAAAGAGTAAAAACATAGAAAAGAATCCATCAATCTTCTAATTTCTAACACATTTTTTAAGATCTACTGCGTCTAATTAAAATTTTTCATAATTATATTAATTTATCACTTAAGTAGGTATGAATCTCAAGGAGTGCCGATATAATTACAGAATATTTTATTGATTATTTGAAAGTCTTAAGAGGAATTATTAATATATATTTAAGATTCATACCTACGTTGATTAATTACACGATCTTTCAGAATTAAAAAAATGTCTATGTAACATATTAGAGATACAAATATCGGGTTTTAATATATTTAATAAATTATTTCACTCGATCGTAGAATTTCTTAATTATAGGAATAAATGTTTTATTATGAGGGTTGAATTATATTCTACGAATGTCACGTAGTCATTGTTGAACATTGTCGTTAAAGAAAAGTACCTAACTAACCATTTCCATGTTTGCGTCATTAACGTAGAAGACATCGGTCTTAGGACGAACTGGTTCCTCGAATGGTAGATGGAGAAAAGAGGATTTCATTCGTTCGACGAGCTACCGTGTACTAGGACAGAAGAAAAGTCAATGGCTGTTCATCGAGTTCTTGCCAAGGTGATGTGCTCCAATAAAATTCGAGCGTGATCGCGAGAAAGGCTTTTTCGTTCGAGATGAAACTATTTCAAGAATTGACTCTTCTTCCGTTGGACGAATATTTGTTATTGGATTGAGCGTGATAAAATTAATTGAACGAAGATACATCTTGTTTTTTTCTATTCGAATTGTTTAATTTCTCAGTTTAAACGTACTTCGTTTAAATGTTTAAGAAAATGTTTGAAATATTAAGGTTTTAAAGTTAACACTCAAAAATTAAAATTTTTTTATATTTATAATTTTATATATTCGAATCATTTCGAAATATAATGAACAATTAATTTTAACTGATCAAACATAACGGAAAATGTGTTAAAAAAATTCTTTGTCCTGGAGTCGCAAGATATGCTTGTAATTTATTATTTTTTATGCAAGATAAGATTGCAATGGAAAAAAAGAAAAACAAAAGAAAATACAACAAAATTAACAATCTATGAAAAAGACTATGGAATGCTGATGGTGCGATCCCTCAGCGAATTCCAGGCGTATTATAGCCAATTAAATGTTTCTCTATGCGGAATTAAATGGTTTCCAGTGAAATACGTTCGAGTAATTCCATGTATCTTGGATCGAGCACCTGCTTGTTATATATTACCCTTTACACGCCTAAGAACATCGATACGAATTACGATAACAATAACTTATACCTTAGCTATTGTCAATTCTATTTTACATACACAGAAACACATGAGATTTATTAGTCTCACTGAAATAGAAAATTCGTGAAATAAATATAACAATAACAATAACAACAACAATAATAATAATAATAATAATAATAATAATAATAGTTTTGAAAAAGAAGGACGATCCGATTCAAAGAAAACAACACACGAAAAGCCGGTCGGGCAATTAACAAAAACAAGATCGACGAAACGTCCCTGTAATTACAGTCGTTAGGAAAGAAACTCGTTTCTCAAGATCGCGCCTTCCACTATTTCTCGCGAGCGATCTAGGAAATGGCTGAGCGAGATGAAATAAAAAAAAATTAGGTCAATACGATCGTGATTCTTGTTGGTCGAATAGGACGATCGGTCGTTCGTGATGTTACTGGACATTGTCTCGACGGTGAACCGATCGAGGATCCTTCGATCGTTGCTACGTTTCAACATTATGATAACTTTACGAGAATCGTTCATTCTCAAGACGTCAAACGATATATCGACGAGTTTCTTCGACCTTTTCGAGTATCAAAATCGAAATGTCTTTTCTAGTATCCTTTACCATTATGTTTTATTTTATAAAGAAAATTACGAGGGTAGAAACATATTTTATTATTTATCCAGTGGCAATATCGACGTACATTGATTATCGCGCGTCACCGATAATACATATTCAACCTTATGTATTATACATGACTGTGTATATGTAGTATGTATGTACAACGTATATTTTCTCTTTAATGGTACCCACGGGTTAAGTCTATATATGGAAGAGTTGGAAAATACAGCGTACAACAGCTGGCAGGAAGCGATTCCGCCATTGGAGGCCGTAGAGAAGAATACCTACGATCGAAAGACCCGCGTGAAATTAAATTCCTCACGAGAGTGTGTAAACGAGTATAGCGTAGATGCCCGCCAAATAAATGCGTGCTTATCACGTGGCCAACTTTTAATTATTTCCTTTTCTTTTTTCTTTTTTTAATGTTTTAGCGTGATCGTTAACAAAAACAATTCATTAGCGATCTAATAATATTTAATTATTAACGATTAATATTTTACATCAGAGACATGGAAACTTTTCATCGAAGGAGAAATGATTCTCTTATTACTACTATTCGATTCTTCACACTCGAACGTATACATTTTCATCTCTTATTATGTTAATGATTTCGAATGTTATAACCCAGATGAGCAATACATCCTTAAATCTTTCATCTGTAAACATAACAATATAATTGCATAAATATAACACACAGCAAATCTTGGAGAATGTTATATGATGGATTGTGTTATATGGCGGAATGTTATTGGAGAATGTATATATGGTGGGAGCAACGAGAGAAAAAAGAAGAAAAAGTGGTTATAAGGGGTAATTGGTATAATTTATATAAAAAATAGGCAACATCCGTTGTACAAATGTGTAGCAAGATATTTGAATTCACGTCAACTGTCAAATCATGTTGTTACACCAGTTCTCGTCCAATTTCTACGAACAGGTTTTTAGCTTAATTTTCCCATACGAAAAATGACAACTGTAATAAGGTAAGTTACACTATTGTATCTGTGATAAACTGACAACTACAAGTATAAGACACTAATTTTACACAAGAACAAAAAGCTAGATTAAACTTAGATTAATTAAATTAGGGACTAGCAAATAAGACTGAATTATATTTTAATACATTTTATATATATATAAATATATATATATATTTTTTGTTATAGGAGTGTATACATATGTTAACGTTACCAGATGTATGTGTGTTAAAAAAAGAAGTTGCCTGGTGACTAAAGTTAAGCAATATTGAGCATAGTTAGCATTTGGATAGAGGAGGACTGTCTGAGAACACCATGTGTTGTTGGCACCTTTTTACATTAATTTTTTATTCGTTAAATTTTTTGCTTTGACGGCAAATAGTGAAAGGAAATAAAAATTAAAAAATTTTTATAAAAGATTTTCAAGGACTAGAATCTTGAAGTTTAAAATTATCACTTTTTGGATAACTCAACTGTAAAAATATTAAACATATCAGAAATTAGAAAACATATGACATATCATACGTGCAATGGAAAAGATAAAAATTGTGTAGGAATATTTAAAATAATACTAATCATTAATATGAGACGAAGTTCTCGATTATTAACTTTTTTCCTGACTTGAAGCTTCGTTGGATCGTAAAAGATCGTAAAAGATAGTAAAATTGTATCTATATTTTTTTATATATATACACGAAACACACACAGATGAAGATGAAGGCTATAATAATAATAATATGAAGTAATTAATGTGAATATTATATGTATGTGTATATATATATATATATGCATATATAACGTAGCGCAAAACTATACTTCAATTAGTCAATCATTCGCACGTTTCTAATCATCCTTTTGTGTAATGTTATTTCTCTCATTCCCGTTTTTTCTCTTTATTTCTGCTACATTCTTTTTCTTTCTTTTTTAACTCGCACGCGATCCTTATTACGATCCTCCTCTCAGGCTCATTTAGTCCTTTACGATTACCAGTTCGGAGTTTCATGCGTGTTGCACATCTTGCATCACTGCCAGCAATAAAGACTCACCTCTTTAAGGAAGTAGTAATAAGAGCGAAATGGAAGTATAGTAAAGGAGAAAAAGGAAGGACAACAGACTCTTTTTTCGAGCTTGAAGCGAACCAGTCGATAAAGCGTATCTCTCCCCTTTTATCTTTATCACGAGACACCTTTCTTTACTGTTCCAACGGAAAAGACGTAAGGAATCGTTTGAAACAACATGGAAAAAGTGTCCATGTGCGAGAAAGAGAAAAGAGAGAGAAAGAGGGAGAAAGAAAAAAAGAACCTTTGAGCAGTAAAATCCTCGTGGTCGGTCCACAAATCTTTTCCGCTAGTTTTCTTCTCTTTTCTTTCCCTTTACAGGAAACCCTTCACGTTCCCTTTTACAACTTTACTCCTAATCCAGTACAGCCAGTACTTCGAAACGTTAAGAATGTCCTATGTACCTACTACTTTCTAGCACGAGAAGATCATTTCCCGAGAATTGAGAAAACAAAATGAGACAAAATAGGTTCTCTTTCGTTTCTTTTTGAATATTTTTACGTTTCATGTTAATTTATATATCGTATTAATCTATAGAATGAAACAGCTTACATAACTTATTTGCTATCTTGAAGTACCTACCATAAAAAAAAGATTAACAAATCGTCAATTAAAGAGGAGGAGTGAAAATTGCGGCTTATCGCAAAACCGGTGACCATAGTACTTATTGAGAATTTAAGAGGGATTGGACTCAGGTGTTCAAGGAAAAATGTTAGACGCTCTAACTTCTTACCCAAAACTTTTTAAGGTTTCCTAAAATTTTCTTTGGAGAGATTCTACTTCTCGTATACGGTCAAAATATTAAGCACAGGTGAAGGCCCCTTTCGCAGAGGGACTTCATAAGAGAATAAATTTTGAGGATTTAGTCCCTTGTGTCTCCAGTATATCTTCTCTGTCTCTCTCTCTCCTTTTTTTCTTTATCTATCATGAAAGTGTATGTGTGCGTGTGTGTATGAAGAGGGGTTGGGTGTGTGTGGGTAAAAAAGTAAGAGAAGAGACAGGCGAATGAACGTTTAATCGTACGAAACGCGGGAAAAACTTTCGAAGGAGTCACAGTGGGAACTCGCCCAGAAAGATACGTCTTTTAATGAATAAGTTTTTTAATGGCTATGAGAAAAGTTTCTTCGAATCATTTTATAAGGTTAAGTCGTAACTATTTCGTTCTATTTGACGGAACAAAAATAATGAAAATTAAAAAGAATAAATAAATAGAATAAAATAACATATAAAAAATTACAGTTTTTTATTAGTGTAAAATTATTGGTGTCATTACACATTTATATGATTTATAAAACTGTCGTTTCACAAATATTAAAAATAAACTGTCTTACGACAGTTTTTATCTCCATGATATTCTTTTCACTTTTCTTCGTGTACTCCGGTAAATATACTCTTATCAAGCCAATCTATCTATAAATATTCCTAACTAAAAACAGAAGAATCGATACTTCGATGGTTGGTAAGTTGATGAAGATTTTTACCCGGTGCGTGGTCCAGTGGCAACGGTCCAAGGGGTCGTAAAGAGATCATGGAAAACCCAGTCCGTCGCTAGCAAGTTTTTCCACATGTACCCTCCGTCCCTTTTTTGCTCGGTGGCGCGTGATAGCACCCAGAGGGACAACGGAGAGGCTGCGAGAGGAAAAAAGAGAGATATAGCTACAGAGGGAATCGTGCTTCGCGAGAACTGTTCGCCTGTTAAGTAATCATCTCTGTTTGTCTTTGCTTTACCTCACATGTGTATCCTACCCCATTGTCTTTATATTCTTGTATTTATATTAAAACGGATGAGTGTGTATGTGTGTGTGTGTGTGTGTCGGATTATCATGCGCCGTCGAGCGTCGAATCAACATAGGTAGGTATCTTCTCTTTTTAACTCCCCTGCTTCTACGCATAATACTCTAACGCAATGACGTTCGAATTTATTTGACAAAAAGAAGAGAAGAAGAAAACTAAAAGATTGAGAAATAAAATTACATTGATAATTTAAAATAGTAAGATCTTTCCAACAGTAAAAGCTATAAATTCGCTTTTATGGTTAACGGTACAACTTTTGTACAAACTATAGGTTGAGTCGAAAGTTCCTAAGCGATTTTTGAAAATCAATTATTCTTTTTCGAGACTATTTAGGTACGCAGTTAGGATTAGTAATTTTACGATTTGAAAAAAAGTTAGCCTAAAAAATCTCGAAAAAGAGTAATTGATTTGTATAATCTCGTAGGAACTTTTGAATCTCCCTGTACAATTTCGATCGATGAAAATGATCATTACGACTCAAGTAGTTACCGAAGATTGAGAAAGCGAGGCATATTACGAGGTCTCTACACGAGCGACTTCGATTTCTACTCCGAAGCGTGATAAAGGAAATCGTTCACGGTGAATCTTAACACCGATTGACGCCAATCATGCGCCAATTAAGGTTCGTTTTCTCCTTCTTATTAGGTTCAATGACTCTTTCGAATCATTTGCTTTCTCCGGAAAAAAGGAATTCACAAAAATTTCTTCCTCTATTCGAACTATTACCCTTCTATTATTTTCCCGACGAATGATGCTCTCATCCTTTCAGATCAAAATTTATTGGTAAAAGAAAGTGCCGTGAATAGAAAAATCGGTAGATAACCCGTCTATGGGGAAAAAGAGATAGTACTAGATCCACTATATTTGTCTACTTCTATCCGTGAAACCATTTGTTACCTGTCACGCGAATCATACTCTACCGACTCTCCTGATAATTCTCTTTCTCTCTTTCTCTCTCTCTTTCTCGCTTCGGGAGATATTTCATCAAGACTATCTTCC
Source organism: Vespula vulgaris (assembly GCF_905475345.1). Taxonomy (NCBI): domain Eukaryota; kingdom Metazoa; phylum Arthropoda; class Insecta; order Hymenoptera; family Vespidae; genus Vespula; species Vespula vulgaris. The sequence goes on along the minus strand of NC_066597.1, from coordinate 5,413,272 downwards.
GCCATAGCATCTAACGTGTTTCGTCCATGTCGGAAATCGATGTTCGTTCGATCGAAAATAAATCCGACCAGAAGAAAATATCTTCGGAAAAGAGCTGGATATTCGAATTCGAAAATCGCAATCATGTCACGTAGGAAACGTCGAGGGCAGACCTTTGATTTCTTCGACGATTGCTTCTTCAACCGACAAATTTTCTCCCCTGCATGATTCGTTCCACCTTTCATTTTTTTTTCTCTTTGTCTTTCTTTCAAAGACGAGATGCCACTCCTTACTCATTGTCGGAAGAAGGCTCTACAGTTCCCACGAACGAAGAATTTTTAATTGTCTCTCTGCTCTGTTCTGTCCTACTCTACTTTTTCTCTCTTTATCACTGAATCTTGAAATCTAAAGGATTTCGACCAATGTCCCTTAACAATTAGGACGTTTAATAAATTTAATAAGAAGCGTTTAATAAGAAATAACATTTAGACGAATAAAATGCAACAAATCAACTTGTTTATTTTACATTATTTGAAAACAAATAATAATAAAATAATAGGGTTTCATAAATCCGATTAATTGTACCATATATATTTATCATAATTTTAATGGAATCGAACAAATAAATAAATAAATAAATGGAACACCTTGTATACATTATCATAACGTTTATCCTCATTATTATTATTATATACTTTATTATCGTACACACTAATGCGCGATTTCTCGCGTGGATATGTGATGAAATGATTAGATAAAAAAAAGAGAAAGTATTTGCAGATTTTCCCTTCTAATAATTTTTATCGCGGACGAGAAAACTTTTCGCCCGTAGAACTCGTTTGAGAGTAAATTAGAAAAAGAAATGTGTTGGATCATTGCCGAGTCTTCCGAGTAAGTTTCCTCTTCGAGAGGCAGATTTTAGGATGATCTTATGCGCGCGAGTGGAACCAACATCGAAAGGGATGCGAGAGACTCGTGGCGGACCACGTTTTGGAATAATTTAATTAGCGAGCGTACGAAGTGAAGTGCCAGGTCTTATCCCGTGGGTTTAATAGCGAGCTCTTGGCCGTGTCTAACTTGGATACACCAGGGACCTCATGCCCTCTCCCCCTTTCATTCCACCTCCGCTCCTTCTACCTCTACTCCTTCCACATCGTATCTATTGTATACCGCGAGCTTGCAAGCTCCGTTGAAAATGCAGGGCTCGACGCAACCAAAGCGAAATCGTGCAAACGACGGAAACACCCTCCGTTCTCACGACCTTTATCACGGAGGATGCCGTTTGATACGTTAATTATGCATTGGATCCTCTGAATACGGGGCTGTGTCGAAAGGATTAAACGTTTAGCACGTCTACTCGTTGAAATACGGTGGTTAAACTCGAAATTGAGAGGAATGCCCGTTTTTCTCTACCGGTTTACCAAACGTTAAGAGATTTTGTTCGATCGATATCAAATATATCTGAAACGTTTATAAGATGATAAAGAAATGAAAAAATTGAAAAACGAGGAAAAATTGACTTTTCGATCTTCTCTTTACTTCGAAGTGTGTACAATACATTTTTTTCGTGTACAGAAGAAAGAAAAAAGAAAAGAGAGAGCAGAAACACGTAATTTATCGTTTCTTGATCGTTACGTCTCGAGTAGAGAATTAAAAATGGTTTGAGTGGATGATGGTGGTGCGTCAAAGAACACTCTGAAAGGAAAACTTTTAATTAAAAAGTAAGCATCGGCGTTGAAAAGAAAGAGAAAGAAAGAAAGAGAGAGAGAGAGAGAGAGAGAGAGAGAGAGAGAGAGAGCGCATGGTGAGTCTTGAGCAATTTGTGGTGATATAAAAGTTCCTCCTTGGTCCTCTCAGAATCGGCAATAGAAACGACGGGGTGTTCTCCTTTTCTACGAGTTGCGACCCCTCGTATTCGTCTTCGTCCTCGTAGCAGTCCGTGGTAACGGGAAACCCAAAAAAAGGCGACTATCGACATTAAGGTCCTAGGACGATATATCCGTGCTCTTAAATATATAAAAAGAAAAAAAAAGAAATCAAATTCTCTTTGAACTCGAACGATCATTTTCCATCGTCAAAGTTGTTGTTATTGTTGTCGATTTATTAAAAGAAATAAAAACGTCGATGAGAAGATTCGAGTTTGATTGGAGACCTCGATACGATTGAAACTTCGTAATACAATCTTCTTTGACTTGCTCGAATTTACAAGAAGAACCTGGTTATTACGTTACCTTTCCTAAAGTGAAAAGACACGATGCTTCGAGAAAGCATAAGAAAGTTAGGTCGATTTTATTACATTACTTCTACTATGTATATAAAAGAAGAGAATGGGAACAAAGAATCGTAATGCAAAGAAGTATCACGATGATATACGAATGAAAGACTAATCGATTATACGAAGTCACACTATAAAAATTAGTTTAACGAAAATTCATAATACATTTTTTGACATTAGCTCATATCAAGCAATTCGTCAAAATTATAGATTTTTAATTTCTTCTCTTTTATAACTATCAAAATTATAATTGTTAGAGTAATGGTAGGTAATTAAAAATCATTTTTCTTTATTTATTATTAAATATCTTTATATATATTAAGTATCTTATATTCTTTAATTATTATTAAATATTTATTATTATAAATTTAAATTATATTAATAAAAGTAATAACGAATATATAAAGTGGGTATATATTTTTTCCTTTTAAAATAATTGTTAAATTAACAGCTGAGATAGGGATAGAAACAGAGAGACCGAGAGAGAGGGAGAGAGAGAGAGAACATTGGAAAGGGGGAAAGAGGAGGCGTGACCGCGAAACATAGGCATGCACGATGCCCTCGTCACGTTTAGCTGCCATCAGCCACTTCTGATCTCGGATTGCTCAGTGCCTAATTAAACCGCACTACCAGCTATCCCTTGGTCACTGAGAATCGTTTCACGAAGGGTAGAAAAGCAATAAAGGGTAGTACCGATCGAAAAGAGTACGAAGGGGTCGTCTCTTCGAATCAGTGCAAAAACCTACAGAGAACCTCGCTTTTCTCGATTCTATTTTCATCATACTCGTTATTATGAATATCAAAAGAAGCTATGAAGTTTACTTTACATTACGAGTCAGTATACAGGTTAATTCTATATTAAGAGCCAGTTGAATATCTTCTTTGTTAGAAATAATAGAGAAAAAATTTATTAAGAAAACTTTCATGATTTCATACGTTAAATATCTTAAAAGTAAGAAGAAATAAAACCCTTCCGCTTAAACTGAAAGATTAAAGATTTTTAATTTTTCTTATAGAATATTAGATATTTTATTGGATTGTCTTGAAAAAATTATTAAACAAATATAATCTAATAATAAAATTATTAAACAAGTATATATATAATTATTAAGTTGAGAATTAACAAGATATTAGCGTGTATAATTATATGACTGACAGTACATACTTTCAAATGTAAACAATTTTAAGAGGCTATGAAAAAACGAAAAACATACAATAAAAAGATCTTACGATAAATTTGATTGCTGTCTTATTAAAACTGTTCATTGAAAAATTTGTAATCTAAAATTAATTTATAATAACAACAACAAAAAATACTTACTTAACCGAATAAATATTCAAAGTATCCACCGTTATCTTATATGCACAATCGACATCTTATAGACATATTTCTTTGTGCGATTTGTAACATTTCACGTGTTATTTAATCAAAGATATTTATAATTTTCGCTTGTAATTCTTTTAAATTTCTAAATGTTTGATATTTTTTTATTTTTTACAAATTCCTACAAAAAAAAAATCTAAAGATATTAGATCAGGTGATTTAGGTTGCGTCTGGGTTGCTACTTATATCTAATATGTAGTAATCTTGGTTAGCAACGATTACATAATCATAATCGTAGTTTCACGATGTTCAATATTACTATTTCCATCTACATATGTAACATACTTCACATGTCAAAACCTTGTCGAAAATTAATATTTATCTCGTTAATTGTTGACTTTAGATCTATATTTGTTTAATAATTTTTTAAAGATAATTGATAAAGATACATAATTAATTAAAAAAATATAGGATATACTATAAGAAAAAAAAAAAAACTAGAAATTATTAAATTTCTGATTTAACCAAAAATTGGACGTTTTATTTAATATTTTTAACATATTTAACATAATTTTGAAATTATCAAACGTTCCTTACCATTTTTGTTTTTATTGTTTTTAACAAAAGAGATATTCAACTGACCTTTAATTTATAATCAACCTATATATATATATATATATATACACAGCAATTTATCTAACACAAGCATTTGAAATGTTTCCGTTTCTTTTTTCTGATACAAATGAATCTTAAAGGAAGACATTTTTTAATCAAAAGCGAACGATGTTCTAATCGACACATACTTTTGTTCCGAGATTTTGAGATTATAATATAATTTTTTAGACAAATTGACATATTTTTATTCGTACGAAAAGACATAATTTAACAATATGAATTTGTTAATCGTTCAAACGAACTTAAACAAGAAAAAATTACTTTCTGTAAAAAACGAAAAAATCAAATAAAATCATTTTGTCCTAAAACATTTATTTAAAAAGACGAACAAATGATTTCGATTAATTTCGATATAATACATCATTCATTACGGTACAATAATACGTACAATATAACGGTGCAAAGAAATAATTCATTAAGCGTATTGGAAAATAAATTGAAGTTAATGGGAATTATTGTTGTTGGACGAATCCACATTTCCGTGGATGCAATATAGGAAGAAACGTTATTTGATTTAGATGTTATCACAAACGAATGTAAGATCGAAGTATCAAAATAAACCTACAAAGTATAACGTCGTTAAGTGCGTACATACGTATACGTACATACTCTAATCGAATTTCTATGACTTACCGAGCTACGTCTATTTGTTCGACCTTTCGTTCTTTCGTTCTATTTCTCAAGGCAATACAGTCGTTATTAAGAAACGTGTACCTTTTTCATCCGATCTTTTCCGTCTCGACGAGCGATTATTATAGTTCGATAAAAGTGTACACGATTCCTTCTCCCCTTCCTCTTTTCCTTAGAGAAGAAAAAATAACATGTACGGGGGCGATGACAATATCGAGAAACGAGTTGCCGAGAATTCGATCGACAATGCGAGCATGACTGGACGTCTGAGAAAGGAAGAAGGATCAAAGGAGGAATTTATATATCATCAATAAATTCTTTCGAAATAAATTCGCGATTGTTTCATTAGCGATTTTCCTTTAATCCCCTCCCTCACTCTCTCCATGTCGCGATAAGCAAATTTTGTCCGACGGTTTTACGTCGTCGGGTTAACGTCAGACAGGCTCATATATCGTTATAGAAACATATATTATAATAGATTGTCATTTTTATTTGGATCTTTTCGACAAGGTTTTGACATTAATAATTCCAATCGATTCCTTAAATCATCGGACGGAGCAATATCGATGCTTTCGTGAGAAAGGTCGATCGATTCGGAGGAACGTGACCGGTAAGTTTGATATCGTCGAAGGTAGAAAAGAAAGGTAGGAGAGAAAGAATTTATATCGACGATAAATTCCTTTTCGCTTTCATTAGTGGCCTTGTCGGACGTATACGTGTAAGGTATATATGTATGTATATATATACAGGGTGTTTCACCTAACTCAGCTCGAGTATCTGCTCGAAATATCCTCAATTGCTTCTGATGATACGACGAAATATCGAAGGAAAAAATTGCTCGATCTAAACGAGAATGGTAAATATTAATTCATCTGTTAAGATAAATGTTTTGTATCTAAACGTCCAAAATTTAGATTTTGTGTCTAAAGATCAATAAATTTGTAGCGTCGAATTCGATCTTTTGTAAGCTTTCGATACTTTAATAATAAAGATATGATGACTTCTTTAAAAAAGAAAAAAAATGTCGACGATAATAAAATCTCGAAAAAACAATCTTTATTGCAAACCACTAGCTTAAAGGAAACTTTACCACGATATTATCCGTGACATCGTCTACTTGGGATCATATGACTTCGTTCTACTTTATATTTATTTCGTATCGTAAAAATCAACGAAGATATTTCAAATGTTCGAGTGAAACACCCTGTATGTAATATGTACACGCTACTACCTGTCGCTAGGGCTCACAGGAAGGGAGGACACAGGACGGAAAAGAAAGATTTAACGCGACGTCCTACGTCCTTTTTCTTCGTTGTCGAGCGTGCGAGTGCGTGATCACGACGATATCGTCGATCGAGCTTAATTAAAGGGGATCAAATCCTTCCCTACCCCTTCGCCGCTCTTTACTCGACCCTGTTAACCCTTTGCAAGACCGATGAGAGAACAGTTTCAGGAGCGAGAGTGTCGTCTCTCCTCGCATTACGAATGATTTATTTATATTAAGCTCGACGATTTACGATCAACTAACTCCGGTGATTATTAAACGTTGATATATAACACGTTGGATACGCAACAATTTTCGTTAATGTCATTTATGATACTGCAAAACTTTCTACGTGAACCGAGACGAATAAAATGATAATTTATCAGATAAGATCAAGAAGGTTGGTTTCCCTTAGTAGGGGAAACATATATTATGTGCCTTGTGTTGGATCCTCCAGTGAAAGTTATAAAAAGCCTATGAAAGTAGGTTACGACGCAATATTGACATTCGGTGGAATACAAAGGAAGCATGGGGTGGCTTTCTAATAACTTTGAACGACTATGCAATCTTCGTGGGATAAAAGGAAGAGAAAAAATCTCGAATGATTTTTGACGAGATCATCCGTAAAGAGCACGTGTTTGTTTGCACGATAATATTAAGAGGAAAGGGAGTGTGTAGTCTTTTACGCCTGGATGATCGTATATCTTCTTGCGATAAATCACAGATCACTGTTATGAACACTCGGGCTTCGCGCACGTAAGTACATATTCACTTATGTACGAATGTTGTGCATATACAAGAATATACACACGCGCGCGAGAAAGATCGTAATCAAGGAAATCGAGAAGAGATTCTCCTTATGGATTTATCCCACGTTGATCCGAATCTCTTATCTATTGATTTATTAACGACTTCTAACTCCTAATTAAATCTAGATATCCTGTTTCGTACGTTGTCTTTCCATGACACGGGTATCAAGTTAGGTATCTGAAATTTTCACAGAACGTGAAAGTTTCTTAAGAGAAGTAAGTGTTTTTAGACGTTTGTGATTTATGCTTGACAAAATCAAAAATGTTCATAGCGTGATACAATCTCGTCTATCGGTATTCACATGAAACGATTCTCGATTGTCGCATGACAAAAAGCTCTCGCAAATCTCTCTCGCTCTATCGATTTATCTCTCTCTCTCTCTCTCTCTCTCTCTCTCTCTCACACACCATTCTAGCACGAATTGAAACGCGACGGATACAGAAAACGCTGCGTTCGCAGGTTGGATTCCGGTCCAACCGTTCGTGGAACACACGTTCAAATTTATTCCAAGTCACGAGCAGCACGTCATATCGAACGATCGAGAGCGTCTAACCTCTTTATCTTTCTCACTCGCTCGTTCGTTTTCCTCTTTTATTTATCTTCCTCTTTCTCACTTTCTTTTCTTCTCATGTCTTTCTTAATATCTTTCGGTACCGAGATTTCCTTGTCCGGACGAACGAATTTAATAATCCCCTAAATGGGAGAGCGCGGCTCGGCTTCAGCGCTAACTTCAATTCGTGCTTTAAATATGCAACGAACGATTTCTGAATACTAAATCCTCGATGAACTCGAAGCAAACCCTATGAATACATCTTCTTCCCCCTTTTGTTTCTTCTTCCATCTCCCCGACTACTTTTCCCTCTCAATTTTCGAAACGTATCTGAAGAACGAGAAAGAAAAACGGTAGAAGACAGATTATCTCGAAAATTAATCGTCGAAAATTAAAATCAACCTCGCAATTAATTTCTTGCGAACGTATTATTAGAAGTAGGTACGCGTTAATTATAAAGCGTTGTTATTATTATCTTAAAGGAATAAGAACGTCGGTGTTCATTTTCCAGTGGGACGTCGACAACGACGGTGAGTGGGCGAGGCAGAGGATAGAACGATGACGAGGCGTATCCTCGAGGAAGGAAAGTTCTCTTTCGAATCAATTACTCCACTGAAAATCTTTTCGCGACGTGTAACGGGCACACGGGCACAGTTTTCTTCGCTTAATATATGTATATATTGTTGCAAGCCGGCCTAGAGGAATTTGGAGCGAACTCGGAGAAGATAGGCCATTTTTAGGTATCGAGAGAATTTGACATGTAACAATGGGTTGCTGCCCGTCTTCGAAGGGAACTCGGCATGAGAGAACGTGACTTGCGAACGTTCCGGAATATTTCTAAAGAGAGCTTGTGAAGCTGCTAATTGTACGTAAGTTGTTCTTTATTGTTATTAAAATTTGTTTACGTTCAAATACGTGGTTGCAAGTATATCGTGTATATATAAATTCAAAATAAAGACAAAAAAGAGCGGAAAAAGATTTGCTACTTCGAAAAGGAAAAACGATGTATCGAACTCACCGAATGATGTGCTGATTGGTCGACTGCAGCAGTATCGTAGTGTACTTGGTGATCAGCATCTTTTCAGAGAGTCATCCGAAAATAAAGGTTCTCTTCTCGTCGTCTACTATTCTTCTATTCTTACGAAGAGACACACAGACGGATGTACACAGACGTATACTCTTTTAGTACTGTTAATGCGAGAAACTAGCGTTGTGAAGAGAGCGAGATCAGAACGAAAGAAAGAGAAAGAACGAATGCGCGTGTCCGCTCTTGGTCTCTCTTTCTCTCTTTCTCTCCTCTCTCGCTCTCTTTCTCTACCCTCTCGCTCTCTTTATCTCTCTTTAGCCGCACACTTGGCTTCGTATAAATCCGAGCCCAGTGCGACTCGTCCTGTGAAAATCAAGCAAAAGACGCGAAATAGCGGCGATGGTAGTCGCGAGAAGGAACAGCCGCGCGTGTAGATGCCGCGAAAATTCTTACGGCTAAATTTAGAGCTCATATCTCGCCGTGAGCGGCAAAGAGCGTTTCTCGTACATATAAAAGCCTTCGTGGGTCTACCAACGCCACTTTGACTTCGTTTCTATCCTTTTCTTCCTTTTCTCCTTCTCTTCTTCTTCTTCTTCTTCTTCTTCTTCTTCCTCCTCTTCTCCTTCTTCTGCTCTTCTCAGCAAACGACAACGATTCTCATGGTTCTTCGAGAATACGACGAACGGCATCGTCTTCTACGGGAAGAGACGAAAGACGTCTTCCTCCTCCTCCGCCTCTTATTTTCCTCTTCTCTTTCAACTCTCAGAAAGTCTGATGTCTTGCCTCTCGATCTTCTTGACGCTGGTCAGGGAGTGTCATCGGCTTTCGAACTTTCGAACGATCAAAGGATTCGATGTTGGATGTGTTTATTTACGAGCTTTTGCCACGACGAAAGTCCTTCTCAACTTAATCTTCTCCATGTCTTTTACTACCTACGCCGACGACGATGCTACTGTCCGATATACGAAGAACGACGCTGTTGTTAAACCAATGTATTTTGCTTGTTTATGGATATGTATATGTGTGCGTGTGCGTGTGCGTGCATGTTCAGAGACGTGACCCAACTCTCATCCGTGATCTCTTCTCACACGATAGGAACGTCCTTCTGTTATGTGAGATTTAAAAAAAGAAATACTTTTCGATATATAGACGTATATGTGCATAAACTTCGCATAATAAATTTAACAAAATAAATATAAAACACGCGTCGGATTAAAATAAATAATTATATAAACGGTTTGAAACGAATGAATGGATAAAAATATTATATAAAGAGCCGATTAATTCATAATTCTTTAAACGTTTCTAAACTCGTTCCTCTAATCTTCTCTATAATATTATTCAGTAATATATTTCTAATCATTACATAAATATCAACTATTTATATTCCTATTCGTAAACTTTCCCTTACTTTTCATTAATCCAGAAGGCTTTGGCGAATCGAGCATAAATCAACGAATATACGAAATCCTCGTCGCGCTTTCCATGATCTTTCGATACGACCCACGCGTAATCTCGATTTCGTGCGATTCGATTCTAATCCTCGGTACTCGGTGCAGATTAATGCCGGATAGATCGACCACGAGGTGTGGGCAGATATTATAATTAACGAAGCACGTGGGGTACCAGTCTGTTGCGCCCGTTACACGACCGTTTTAATATTTTATGTCAGCGTTAATAAGCGCAAGTAATTCGAGTAGGAAGGGAACGTGTACGTACGTACGTACATATATATATACTTATGTACATGGATATACAAAGCGCGATACGAGTTCGTTCGAGAGAAGAGATTTATACGATCGACGTAGCTCGATCGTAAAACAAATATGTACGGAATGGTTTTATGGATCGCGACGAAATATGATCGTAGAAAAATTAAAACGAACTTCGAACGTGAATATTTTTAATGGTTCATACTTAAGCACGAGAGAATTTATTTAAAAGAAAAGAAAGACAAATTAATAAAATTAAGAGAAACTATATATACATACATACATATATATATATATATATATATATATATATATATATATATATATATGGTATTTAATAAAAAATTTTTATTCTTGCTTTTTAATTGAAAACTGATTATATATAGAACATAACAAATGTTTCCTTTACAAATATTCTAGTAGAGAATTCGAAATGGCGATACAATGATGATAATTGATGAGACATTCGTTGAAGGACGAGAATAAGTAAACGATCTTGTTCTCTTTTTTTCTACCTTTTCGTTCAAAATACCCTTCGCAACTCTCTTTAATGATGTACCAACTTTCGAAGAGAGGACGGCCTCGAGAGGACTCGAAACGGCCCTGCTGTTGCGTACACCTCACAAGATCTTTGGACAGCTTGCAACCAGAAAGAGAGAGAGAGAGAAGGACGAGATTCTCCTTCGATGATCCAACACAAACCGGTCGCCAAAATCGTGAATCTCAATTTGAGGATACCGTTGTCGATCGGGATGTTTCGAGAAGAAAAGAATGATTTAAATACAAAATATAATAAAAAAAGAAAAAACTCCCATCTTACTTTCTATCTTTACTAACTAATCTTTTGGTTCGAGAAAAAAGAAACATATATACGTGTAAAAACGATAATATAAATTTTATTTATTACGTCTATTTGAATTTTATCCTAATTGATTTTCAAACTCATCTTTTACATTGACCGATTTTCTTATTCGAGAAAAAAGAAACGTATGTACGCGTAAAATAAAACTTTCTGATACTTCTTCCATTTGAATTCTAATTGAGAGACTCTCAATTAAAAATAATTACGATTAAAATGTGCATCGAGTTTTCCTTCGGTTATTTCTTTTTCTCTTCAATGGAATGGATTCATCTCCTCGTCTGATCAGTGAAAAGGATCTTACTTTCTAGGGCGCGACGAAGCTAAAGGCCCCAATATTCAATCCTATCGAAAGAGAGAGAGAGAGAGAGAGAGGAGAGACAGAGAAAAAAGAGAGAAAAAAAAGAGAGAGAGAGAGAGAGAGAGAGAGAGAAAAGCTCGCTATATTCACGAATCGTTTATCGTTTAGAGGCTTTATTTTCCCGGAGGCGGATAAGCACCCGACCGGCTTTGCTTTACGCGTTTCTACCTCGAATTGATTTCATGCTCGATCGCGCCCGAGTCTGGGTCATCCGTGGTTAACTCTCGAGTGCTTTCGAGTACTCCGAAACGAAATCGGAAAATTTCGAATAGACGATCGATTCGTAATAAAATACCATTTGCTAAAGTACTCTTGTAAATTTACGAAAATCCATAGAAATGTGTATACATAAGCAAAATGAAAAGCATATATAAACGCGTTGACTAGATTAATATATTCATATTTTTTTATATCTTTTATAACTTTTTCTAAATAAAAGATAGTTTTATTAGAAAGTATCCATTAATAGCTTATTTTTTCCAAATGTTAAACAAACACTTTTAGAAATGTTTGAAACAAAATCTGCAAGATTGAGTACCGATCATCAGTACGATCTTTACGAGCATTCAACGTGTTAAATATAAAAGAACTGATTTTTTTCATATATCCAACAGAAAATAAAAATTATATATGAAAAATGAAAAAAGAAAAATAAATTCGATTAAATATTCATACTCGTAAAAGGAAACGCACGCGCACGCACACACATACGTACACACAATCGAATTTTCCATCCGTCGCCTTTGGCCTTCGGCGTCTTCCTACGAAGAAGACGAAGAAAAGGAGTAAGACTCAAGAAAACGCATTCTTCGTCGCGCATCGAACTGGGAACAATAGGACACTCGCAGCACTCTCTTCTTCTCTCCCTCGAGAAGAAATTGACGATACTCGCGAAGAGTTAGCGACCTTGAGACGTGTCGAGTGACGCGAATTGAACAATGCGTCGGAAAGAAAAATATATATATATATTCCTAATAATCAAATTTCCGAACTTTTCGTGGCGATTCGGACAAAATACATATGTATATATATATTATGTACATATATATATGTATATACACACACATCATGCATACACGCGTACACACATACCCACACACACAACCACACATGCACACATACATACTTTTGTAAAATGGAGAAGCACTATGTGCGTCGTTGTGTGCGGACGCGCGCGACTGCACGCGCCACGACTCGGCTAAGAGGCAAGCAGACAAAGAGATCCGAATGTCTTGCCTGGCTGGCAGTCGCGAATGGACTGACTGCGCGTTACTTTAAACACTATAGTCCCAGCTGCATCGGTGGACTTTAGCGCGCTGTGCATGGGCACCTCATTGCCGCTACGGTGCTGTCTATACTCGCTTTACGAACACAAACACATATAACCAACCCACACACACACAAGCCACACATACACGCATTACGCACACACCCATTCAAAGGATCAAAGTTCCTTCGTCTCTTCTTCCTTCCACCAATCTTTTCCTTTCTCTTTCTCTCTTTTTCTCCTTTCCCGCTTTTACTCTCGCTGCTTGCTTCGCTTTATATGTACATATACATAAAATATACACATCACATCCAACATATAAATATATATATATATATGTATGTATGTATGTATGTATGTATGTATGTATGTATGTATGTATGGATGTATGCTGAAGAATTCTTATTCCGTGTATCTTCGTACACACACCCTATATATGCGACTCCTTTCTATAGGGTGTCGTGTTAGCGTCTTAACTGTTATGAGAATTTTATATCTATTCTATTATTTTTAGGGTCACGGGAGTATTTTCTTTATTATAATTATTATAAATTATTATAATACATCTTATATATATAAATAATATATAAATGCAAATAATGGTTTTATTTCATTGCTTATCACCCATAACCAATTCTCGACTTTTCACGATTCAATCGGTAAAAGATCACATAAAAAAAAGAAACCACACATTGTAAAGAACGCAATGGTCAATTCCACTTTTTACTTATCTCTGCCGTTTTAATATGGTTAGTTGAAAACTTTATTTTTGTCAAATATCGTCTATTTTTAAATCTATTAGAAAAATAATATTTTGTCTATATTTGTCTACATTTATAATACGTAAATTGTATTATGTAATATATGTAAAATACAATCATATCAATACAATAATTTATGTAAAATACAATTACATGAATACAATATTGTATTATTAATAAAATTATTAATCGTTACATAGCAAACTTTTCATCTAGTTATTTCCTAGTTATTCCAAATTTCTTCGATGGCATTTGATTTATAAATTAAAATAATCGATTCGAAAAATTTAACAAATAAACGCTGACCTTCGATAGAGTGAACGCGTTAAGAAATGTCTTGAAACATTTACGAATGTAAATAAAGCAAGTATGTGATAACAAAAATCGGATGATTCTCCAAGATTATTTTTCAAATCGAGAATGATAAGAATTAGAGAATAACTTTTTAAAATTGTTTTCTAAATGTTCAGTCCACGTTCACTTATATCTTTATTTTCCGTAATCAGGGCTGATTAAGGAAATGTATATATTTACTTATATAACAATGAACATATTTCTACGATAAGAAAATCGTCTCTAAAATCGATTCTAATATCTTAAATGTTAAATTTCATTCGAAATGTATTATGTGGCACCGAGTATACTAGTCGAGATTTATCTTCGTTCTCTTGCACTACGCTCCAAAGGAGGAGGTAAGTAAGTACGTGGAAACAAAAATGTGTGTACGCCCACAAAGAGCAATTGAAAGGGGTGGGGTGAAGTAGGGATAGGGGAAGGTAGGGGGTTAACAATATATCGAAGTCGGTACTCCTTGGATGGTGTACGCTCGATGGCGATCGACGATGTCTCGTTAAGGGATAGACTCGAAAGACTGGATCATCGGCTCACGTTGATCGCTAAAAATAGAATTCTTCTTCTTGTCAATCCTCGTACGATCTCGCTTTTGTTCGTCCTTTCGTTATGTCTCGCCTAAAGTTACTACATCGTCCGTGAATTTAAGAAACGATATTTATAACTAATTCGAATTCATCTTTATTCTTTTTTTCATTTAAAATTTTTATTCCTATCGATTTTTAATTTGAGTATTTATAATTGCTTTTTTCTCTTTTTTTTTATTTTCCTTTTACAAATAATTGATCAAATTAAAATTAAATTCACTATTCGTATTCATTCCGTATAAAGGAGAAATATGTAAAATTAAAATTAAATTAAAATATTGTGAAAAAAAGAACGTGATCAGTTTTATTCATTTCAAATCTAATCTTTTTAACTTTTAAAGTTATATCTGGTATGTTACGACGAATTCAAGAGTACGATAAAAAAGAAATCAAAAATGTAAAGCGCCTACGTAATCTTTTCTTGGAACCGTCAGTTGCAAGACTCCCACGACACGATCAGAAAAGAAATTTCGAATGATTCGTGTGAGTCGTCGGCAAAGAGTAAAGAAAATAAGGAAAAAAAAAAAAAGATTACAGTTTATAAAGTTTATGAGCTAGTTAAATTGGGCACGACGATCAAGATGCTAACCATTTGATAGTTAAAAAAACGAATTTTTTTCTTAAAATCCGATATTTTACGATGGACGTTATGCTTCGAAGTTCCGCGATGCATCTCGCGGAATTCTAATTATTTTTAACTCGATGTTGACCCTGTCTAGAAATAAAAAAAAATAAAAAAGTGGAAAAATAATTTTGCATACCAGACACGCATGAGATTTTTCTTTAGATCTATGGTATGCAATTAAGAACGAAATGTTTTTGTCACGAGAATGTTTTTGTTATGAGAAAGTCTGTCTAATTTCTGTTTACTTAACCAAGACCTAATTTTTTTGATATCTACATATACGTATAAATGTATCTCGTTAGAGAGAAGGATAAAAAGAAAAAAGAAAAACAGAAAATAGAAGAAACACGAAGGAAGATCTAGATACAAAACAAGTATTTGTCTTTCTTTTACTTAGCAAGAAAATCCGCAACGTCGGTAAAAACGAAAAAGCGATATTTTCGATCGAGCCAGCATAAAAGTTTTTCAACATGCACGATTAGTTTATCTTCTAACGCTTTTGCGAGGGTATTCACGCACGTGGGTAACATGTGTGGGCACGTGTAGGAGTCAATGAAGCCTAACTCTACTAGTTAAGTTTACGCGTGTGGAAGAAAACGACGGTAAAACGATACGTTCGATTAGACTCGTCTAGCTCGTCTATCGATTTTCTTTTATAAACAAGCAGCACCAAGAAAATGATGAATCTTTTAATGAGTTATTCTACGAAAACTTCCCGTTTGCGATGATATCTTTATTTCGTCTCATTTATAAAAAAATCAAAAAAAAAAATAAATAAATAAAAATAAAAAGAATTACGCGCGATGTTAATTAAGAAATAAAATTAATAACGTATAGTGTTCTACCGTCGTAACTGAGTCTAAAATTGACGACCGTTTAGAAAAAATACCGACTTGAGAATAAAAAATATTATAAAATTCGAATTAGAGATACAAAAAAATAAAAATATAAAAATCATTATAATTTAGAAAGGCTATAAAAATGATAAGTTTTAACGAGCAGGTCAAATCGATAAGGAAAAGAAATATTTTATAAGAGTTCGACGAAATAATTACGGTAATGGTGAATGTACGATATTTCGAATCGTCGTAGTTTTCGATCGATAAGTATCGATAGAAACCTATGGCATGGTAGCAGCATGTGCACGCATCAATGCACTCGGAGAAATCATCGCGCGGAAATGGCCCTGCCGTTACTCCTCGCCATCGGCTACGACGGAATGCGACTATTGCAACCAGCAAGATTGAGAGAGAGAGAGAGAGAAAACTTGAGATCGTTACGACTCCAGCGAATTTCCGGAGTTGGAAGAGAGTTTCACGAGCGACCGCCTCTCATTGTTACCTCTCGTATTATATTACTATATATTTCTGCAGATAAGACCTAGAAAGTGTCAGTAGTTGTGAAAAAGAACGAGAGAGAGAGAGAGAGAGAGAGAGGGAGAGAGAGAATACGGTGAGTGAAGATATTTTTTAATTATTATAATAATCTTTCTCTTATCGACTTTTATTATCATACAAGCGAGATCAAAATTGATATTATATTGTTCCTAGTTGATTATTGTTATTATTATTATTTTGTATTTGGCGAACTCCGTCCATTATCAGTTTTCAATCCGATTTTCTTTGTATATAAAGTAATTTCAAAGGTATTCAATTTAATATTTGTTGGATCATTTTATTATTGTTTCTAAAAAAGTTAACAAAAATCTTGCTGTAACAATGGATTTTTTCTATTTCTTGATCACATGAAAAAATAAATAAAGACTAAGTTAATAAATCAACCGTTTAGTCTTAACGTTTGATCAAAGTTTATCGGATATTAAATTGAGATATATGCATATTAAAAACGATCACGATGAACACGTCTCCGCCGATATTCGTCTCTGTCATCGGTTTTGGATAATCGCCTCCGCTTGATGATTCGGCGAAAGTTAGTCGACAGACCCACACTTATTCGTTAGGTGTTCGCTTGACATTCCACGTACCAGTCGGTTCCCATAAACGTATAACGCCCAGGGCTCTCCTTCGACGATAGCTTTTACGGATGAATCACGCGAAGCAAATCGTTTTATCGAATCGCCGAGAGTTCTTATACTATCAAAACGAAAAAATAAAAGGATGAAAAGAAGGAAAGAAAAAAAAAGGAAAACATAAAGAAAACAAAATCTGATGAAAGAAGAAGAATATTTGAAGACGAATCATTCGTTTGCATTTCCTCTCTGGCTTCTTATTATTCCTCACGGATGTCCAAAGGCAAATTTTTAAAAAGTTAGACGGTCGGAATGAATACCATTCTTGTAGAAAAAAAAGAAAATTTGTAGAAGTGATGGCAAAAGTAGAGGTAGATAGAGAGAGAGAGAGAGAGACAACAAAGAGAAAAAGAGAGAAAGAGAGAGAAAGAGACAGAAAGAAACAACAAAGAGAGAAAGAGATATACACATACATAAAGAGGGACAGAAAACAGACAGAGATAGAGAAAGAGAAACACAAAGGAAGAGAGAGAGACAGAGGGAGAACACATTCAAAGCATATACAGACAAAGAGAGAGAGGGAGAGAGGGAGAGAGAGAAAGAGAGAGAGAGAGAGAGAGAGAGAGAGAGAGAGCAAAGAAAAATTTCACAGATGAAAGTCTGTTCTTTTATTTAAAAGGAAGTTTCTTCTGTACGAATAAAAAGGATCGAGAGTTTTTGCCGGAAAATTATGCGACGTTCTCTGCTCTTCCGTTGATCGATCGGCACCGCCACCTTTTTTCCTTTCTTTCTTTTTTTTCCTTTTTACCTTTCTCACATTTTTGAAGATTTTGTGGGGACGAAAAATCGAGGCATCCGTTTTTCAGAACTTGAACAGCCTTTTCTCCTAATTGGATCTCCTTCTCGATGCCGAGATGATCACGACGAGAAGCCAAAGTGTGTAATCTTGCCTATCGTTTCGAGAAAGAGAAGAAGCTCCCGAGTGGATGCAGAAAGGATATCCGATTCGATAGGTCGAACTCGAGAGCTCTTTATCATCGAAACGATTCTTGGGAAATTGAAAAACGAAGAACACGTATTATTTGCTTCGAGACTCCTTCGAATTGAAATCGAAGATGGTAAAAGACATAAGCTAATTCGAATTTCTAAGCTTTTATTAATAATTAAAAATGTTAAGAAACGTAAGATTCCAAAGTTCTCGAAAATTGTAAAATAAAAAATGTCGAAACTTTCATGATGTCTTTCCCCTACCTTATATTAGATGGAAAGTAGGTAGTAAAAAACAAGATTTTGCTGGAAGGACATTACCTGGGATATTAACAAGATTTTATAATTTTTTGAATTTCTGGATAAATGCTGGATCTTTTCTAGGGTTAGATACATTCTTTATTCTTTTTTTTATATTTCTTAATTCCATGTGCGAACATTCTCTCTCTCTCTCTCTCTCTCTCTCTCTCTCTCTCTCTCTCTCTCTCTCTCTCTCTCTCTCTCCAAATGTCCTTCATTTGGATTGTTTATACGATGATATAAAATCATCTACTCAGAATATACTCGTTGATATGCAGCAGACTCACTTTAGATAAGGACTCGCATTCCATGGTTTTATTAGATGATACCAGCTGCGAAAGAAACGAATCAATCGTATATCATGTGAGTCATTTTACCAAGAATCAACGAAGCGATCTAAGGAAATAGGAATGGTACGGTAGGAGTGTCAATGTTTTCTTATAAACATTTATAAAACGCTCGAATAATGTAGCAACAAACAATGTGGGACCGCAAAAGAGAACAAAAATCTATAAAAATGATCTGACATACTCTCAAGCGGATATGATCGAATCATTTCTTCTTGGTTTCGTTCCACACAATGCTACCTCATGCATTTAAATGGCTTTGAAGAATAATTGTCTGCGAACGATTACGAGATATATAGCCTTGAAAGACCAAAGAGCAAACGATCGACGATGTTTTCGTTCGGGCAATAGAAAATGTCTGAAACTAAACTTGTTAGAAAAATGAACGAAGTAAAAGAAGAAGAAGAGGAAGAAAAAGAAGTAGAAGAAGAAGACCAGTAGATAAGGAAGGTGCAAGCACCGCAAGAAACCGGGAGCCGTTCTTCGAGTTCTATAGCCGGGAGAGTGAAGGTCGAGTCTAACCTCTCGGCCAGTTGGTCGGCTTCCACAAATAGACGCAACCCACTGTATATATCCTCTTTGTTCACTAATCGTCTCGAGAAAGTAATTAGACGATCCACGCCCATAAGAATACCATACCGAGTGAGACCGTTAAAAGAACTCTGCTCTCTCTCTCTCTCTCTCTCTTTTTTTTTCTTACTAGCAACAAGCGAAAGACAGGTTCTTGAGTTAACGATAGAGCTCGTAGATTTTCGCGGAACACGTTTTGTTAGACTTACGACAACGATCTCTAGCCCTTCCAGATAATAATTATTAAAATCATTTATTACAAACGGAAGGTAAATTTATTGATATTTCAAATAAATCGTATATATAAATGTATGGATTGCACGTTTTAAATTAATAAATAATATATTAAACGTGTTTTTGTTTTTTTTCGTTCTTATTTCTCTTCTTTTTTTCTTTCTATCTTTCTTTCTTTTTTTCAATGAAATCGTTCACTCGTCGCCTGGCAAGTATAGTAATCGCGGCGTGTATTCTGTATCAAAGAGAGAACTCGTTCTATATTCTTCCCTCGCATGTGTTGTTCCCATTATGGTTTGAACGATCCTACCGCTTGAAAACTTTTTCTGCTTTCTTAAGGAATCTTACTTTTGATTCATTTCAACTTCATAGTTATATTTATCTTTTTCCTACTTTTCTCAATACACACATTTTATCTATGTGATCGTCGTTATTTCATATTTCTCGCTCGTAATAATAATTACTATGACTACTAAGTGTGTATGTGTGGAAAGGTTTTGAAAAAATCTTAAATTCTTGACTGTACCTCAAGATCAAGATAGTGATTCGAAAGTAAAAAGCTAAGAGATTCTTTGCGCGAGAATAACTTAACGTGTCGATATATCTTAAAAACAGAGACGATGTATATAAATACATATGTAGGAAGGCACGCACGGCGAGAGAGAAAGAGAAAGAGAAAGAGAGAGAAAGAGAGAGAGAGAGAGAGAGAGAGAGAGAGGATAAATAATTTTTATCAAGCGCATACATGTTCGTTCAAACGTGGCCGGTTAATTATTCTACGGTGAATTATAAATAGCGGATTACGAGTTGCCTCGGTAATGGCAACGATTCTCTCTATTACGCGAATATCTTACCTATATCTGCGCACCGAATATAAATGTTTGAGAAAATACGAGTTAATACGAAAAAATATAAGCTACCCCTTGCGAAGGTGCGACTTCTATGAGATATTTCTCACTCGTGCACGCTCCAAACGATGCATGAATATTTCATAAACTCGTAGATAAAGCTAGATACTGCTACTACTCCTTCGACGCTCTTAAATGTAGGTGTATATACGTATGTGTGTGTGTGTACGTGCGTTTGTGTGAGAAGTGTACGTATGTGTACTCACGCGTGCGCGTAAGTTTTAATTCTCGTCTATCGCTTTTCGCGATCTATCGGCGTAAGGAGATCGTTCGAGATCTTGATCGATTAATTATATTTCAATGGTACAAGTCATTTCAATAAAAGGAAAAAAAATTCAGATCCCGATCGGAAGAGATCGATTTTACGATAAATCTGAACGTAGAGTGATATTTAATAAACGTCCACTTGGCACGATTTTTATTTATTTTTTGTTTTCGAGTATTATCCCTCATTACGTCTCTAACGGAGAAAATATGTGTACGATCAAAAAATAATTACACAATTAATAACCGAACGCATCTCTTCGTATAATTTATTGCATCTTATAATTGTAACTTTTTCTAACATTTTATTATCGTTCGTTCTTTAACAACGCACTTATCAATTAATAACGATCGTTAAATTACAAGAATCGAGATGGCGATTCTTGTTACGAGCAATATTATTAATTATCTAGGATATCGTCATTCAACGTGAAAACGTCAAGCAATAGTTTCTCTCCTTTCGAATCGAGTTGTAAAAGAGCATAAAGGGGAGGAGAGTTTATTGCTCCGATGTGGTAAGAAAATCACTTCGGGCTCATTAGTCCTTAATGAGATAATATGAGTGAGCTCTTTGAGTCGTGGCAGAACTAGAAGATCGAAATCAAAGCGGTACTTCTTCCTGGTTACCGGTTCGCGGAAAATTAAATTACCGTCCGGTGGATCATCGATAGACGCTTTGTAAATCGTCAAGACCGCGTGCTCGCCTAACAGACGGGCGAGCGAGTTCATCTTTCATTGAAGATGAACTTGCAAGTCCTTTTTATACATATAAATTTCGCCGGCTCATCGCTCGTAAGTCTGCCATGTATATAATCTCTGTCGACACTACAGACTCGGCTAAGAACACAGACTCGACATTTTACACGCACACACACAATAAAAAAAAAAGAAACAAAAAGATAAATACGATTGATGCAACGACTAATGCAACGATCGGTACAACGTTTATGAAAAATGTTATTTTCATAACCTTTAACACCTACATAAAAATAGAAAAGGCTTTATTATCGAGTGATAATGAGATATTACGTCTGTATAGATTTTCATTGCAAAATATCGGATTAATATTGTCGTCGAAGTCCGACATACCATTTAAGTAACCAAGTAAACGATAAACGAATAAATAAAATTATTTTTACAAAATTTACGAGCATTTTATGAACATTTATATGCGAATTTATGTTGTATATCTTCGGTCATTTTAGCAATTTTGCGAAGCGTTCCCAAAAGAGAGAGTCTTCCCGGAAGAGACTGAACGGCACACGTCCACGACAACGTATTCGAAATTTCCGTACGAAATTTTCATCCGACGAGGCTCCTTTCAAAAAGGAAACAGCAAGACATCCGCGACATAGACGCATCGTTATTTCCTGGGATGGTGCGTCGGAGAAACTGCGTTTGCAATTTCCTCGGCACCGTTCATCCTCCTGGGAAAGTCTCGTAGAAGAGAGCGGACGAGAAAAGATAGAGATAGAAAGGGAGAGAAAGAAAAAGAGGAGGGAGAGAGAGAGAGAGTGCAATGGATTACCCGACAGTAAGAAATGATATACAATCTCCATAAATCGAGACTGAAGTTTCCAAAAAAAAATTCAAACTTCCTTGCGTCTTTGTGTTTTCTTATGTCATCGGCGGCACTTTGATAAGCCAGCTTGCAATTTCGTAAATATTCTCTCTCTCTCTATTTTTTCTTATTCTAACGAAATGCTCTACTGATTTATATTCATAATATTCGATCATTTATATCTGTTTTTAAGAATTAATTGTTCAACACATTACGGATTATATATTTTATTGCTAACAATGCTCAGTAGTCGACTACTTTCTACGTTAATATCTTTATGAGAGAGGATAGACTTACTTACCTTCTACAATTTAATTTTAAGATTTTTTTTTAATTATATTTTCTATTGTACTTTCTGTCGTATAATTTTGGCCTGGTCTAGATTAAATTTTTTGTCCGTCTATTTTTCTTCCTTGATCCTGTTGTTTGATCCTTCCTTTCTATCTCTTAATCTTTTTGAAAGTGTTTCGAAACATTTCGGTAAGCGAAAGAAGTCG
This sequence comes from Vespula vulgaris, assembly GCF_905475345.1. Taxonomy (NCBI): domain Eukaryota; kingdom Metazoa; phylum Arthropoda; class Insecta; order Hymenoptera; family Vespidae; genus Vespula; species Vespula vulgaris. The sequence goes on along the minus strand of NC_066597.1, from coordinate 5,390,578 downwards.
CTATATTCTTGTGGTTAGTTTAATATAGAAGAAAAAATGTCAAGAAGTAAATTTACGAGGAGCGAAAATACTCATACCAGTAGTTCAACGATCGCTACGTGAAAGGGATTAAGGAGGAAAGCACGAAGGGAATGCGGATACAACAATGTCGTGCCTTGAAAACGATGAGAGGGAAACATTCCAAAGAGATATTCTTCATTTTTCACCTCATAACGCCATGCGACAATGATGCTGCTTCGTGGTCATTGTATTCGCGATATGAGGAAAAACAACCCTCGGGTCTTTTCCTTTCACTTCGAAAGTAACAGAAAGGAAAGAAGAAAGAGGGAAAGAGATAGAGAAAGAAAGAGAGAGATTTGTTTGATACTTTTTGCGAAACGAGCGACCCAAACTATTTTCCCAAACGTGTATCACGGAGTCTGATTAAAATCCTGCCGCGACTAAACGAAAATGGTTTCAATGAGAAGAAGTGCGAGAGATTCGAGGAGTTAGCATCCGAGAGAGGAGGGATGTAACACGCGACATCCCCCTATACCCTCTCTGAAACGTATTGTGACCGCTGACAAAGACGCACACTTCATAGCCAGAGCAAGCCTCGGTAGGAGGTGGCTGTTAAAAATAAAAAAAAAGAAAGAAAAAAGGGGTCGCCGGCACACGTTCTCTTCCTTTCGAGATCCTCTCTCTCTCTCTTTACTCTCCCATTGTAAAACGCGCAAATCGATTTTCTCGCTGAAGGCCACGCGGCGCTCTCGAGGCGAGTGCTTTTGTAAATGGTGTAAATTGGCGAGAGACAAAGACCGATGGAAAACGTGGCATTTGCTAAGAGGACCCTCGTACTCTCTTTTTTTTCTCGCTACCATCTCGCGAAAAGCGCGAGAATGCATTTACAATAAAATGGGAAAGAAAAAGAGAGAAAGAGAAAGAGAGAGAAAAAGAGAGAAAGGGAGAAAAAGAGAGAGAAAGGGAGGGAGAGAGAGGGAGAGATTCATCGATCGTTGAAAAAGTTTGTGTAATAGTATACTCTATGAAAAATTTTCAAACGATTCTTTTTTCATCTTTTATTGTCATCAAGTTTTTCATCTTCAGTCTCAGTTAATGGTTTCAGTTGAAATTGAAACTGGTTTTCGTTGATTTTCAGTTGAGTTACTCGTGTTCATTATATATATATGCATATTATACTATCGTGGAAAAAATGACGTAATACCTACGAAAAAATTAAAATATCAACGACTCTAATATTTCTTATTGGTTCGTATTTTGTGTAATAAACTTTCAGTTATAAATCTACAAATTTATCAGTCCTTTTTTTAATTTTTTTCTTTTGAATATCATCGAAACAATGATTCCGAAAAAATCGGATTAAACTTGTCCTCGTTACGTAGCTCGTTTATATCTTTAGAATAGGGACAAAAAATGAATGGCCGTTAAAAAGCTCATCTACTCTCGAATATTAATATGCACATTCGTATCTCTCGAGCTCATATTTTATTTTTCGAAGAATCGCGATGACGCTTTTTCCACCGTACAAAAATGAAATTATTCATTCAAAATCCATCACCCTTCTACTTTCTTTTTTCTTTTCTGTTAAAGTCACAATTTATCGATTTCTCTCCTGTAACGGAAATGCAATAACGATATATGCCAACTCTTCGAGTTTTCGAACGATCGCGAAAAACGAATCGATTAGAAAGAGAAAGTACATATACGCAAGTAAATTAGACAAGGAAAAGACGAATGAAACGAGACGAATAGAGACATAGTCTCACTGACACGCGCGAGATACACGCTTTCTATGAGCAGAACGCGTGTGCTCGTATCGCTCTCTCTCACTCTCTCTCTCTCTCTCTCTCTCTCTCTCTCTCTCTCTTTCTCTCTCCCTCTCTTTCTAAGCTACGTAGACGTGTAAACACTGTCGTAGACGGTGTGATCTTCATTCTCATTTAACCATTGACTTGTTCGATGTATTTTACTTTCGTATGTATATTTATTTATTTATATATAAACAATACATAACAATTTGATATTATTAAGCATGGAAGAAAATGTTTCATAACTGACGTAAAGATCTTTAGCGAAATATTGCATTACAACATTAAATTAGTATATCATGACAATGTACCTACTAATTAATGGATAATACAATTAATTAAAAAGTCAAACAAATCGTAAAGATTCTGTCGTCGTGCGATACTCATCAAATAGTATTAGAATTATTAGGAGAGCGAATTAGAAAGTGTGACGATTAAATTCGTAATAGTTATAAGGCCGATAAATTTTCTTGGATAAAACAATGTTTCCAATGGAAAGCTTTTATATTACAATAATTCAGAGCCAATTTCGTTTAAACTCGAAATTCCAAAAGAAAGAACAATGCAATCCTAAATACGATTTTGGATAAGAGGAAAAGTAGCCGATCGAAAAGGTACGGGCATCGTATTTATACGCTTTCGAGTCGAAAGGAAAATAATCAACCAGGATATATTGAGTGTTCGCGCGATATTTTTAAATGGGAATACGTTTCAAGTACCTGGGTATTCATTCCGAGTATGCGACATCGAAGTCGTAAATAAGCTCGTAGCTTGACATTCGTAAAAAAAAATAAAAAAAAAAAAAAAATAAAAATAAAAATTAAAAAAGGAAAAGAATCGTTTTTTTCGTTTTCTATTTTCTTTTACACGGTTTGTTCTTTCCTTCTTTTTTCTTCTTCTCTTTCCCTCCCTTTCCACACAAACCCCTCTCCTTGCCCATCATCGTTCGATTTCGTTTCCTTCACAAAGATCAACGATCGCTTTTTTTCACCATCGAGAGTTAAGGTATTGCATTCGAAACATTGCTTTCGAACTACTGTAAATCATTCGCTTTTTACGAACATTTTATGCGCCGTTAAACGAGTACGTAACGAACGCGCGCGTTCCTCAATACGCTGTAACAGAACCTCACGAGTGATTTTAATGGGTGGTACTTATTTTACAAAGGGGTTGGAGAAGGGGGAAGCAGAGGAGAAATGGTGGTTATAAACTCACACCGACCAGAGATCATGCTCGGTTCAGATCTTGATTGCATTAAGAAACTGCTGCACTTATTTCTCTATCTTTTGTCAACAGAAATACGAGGAAGCCTTTTTGTTTTCTTTCTTTCTTCATTATCTTTTTTTGTTTACGATCGAACGAACGTAAATCTTTCAAGTTGATAATAATCGCAAATGAAAATATTGAGATAATAAACAGTAAAGTAGGAAAGAAATAACTTGCTCACCTCTTGTGCTTTTTATCCAATGGATTGACGATCACATCGCACAGGACCAGCATTATGACATGATCAAATTTCGATCATATAACACAATAATGCTTAGAACGAACTTAATCGAAATTTGTATAAAACGAAATGCGAACGGATCCGTGTTACTTAATCGTTCGATCGAGTTCGAACGAAACAAACAAAGAAGATGCAGAACTACTACTGGAATAGAGTCGAGAATGAAGAAAGGACGAGAAATAGGAAGGAAGGTGGGTATTAAGCTGGAATTAAAGTTAATTAGTCGACTAATGGGATTTAAGTAAGCGAGGAACAAATAAGCTTTGGAACTCCTCGAGAACTCGAGTGGAGCGACTTGCTTCGCGGCAAGGACACACAGTCACTGCTGGAAAACCGAAAGAAAGTCTAAGAGATAAAGAAAAAGAAAGAGAAGGATGGGGAATCTCAAGAAGAACATCAACCACTCGTGAGTGAACAACGCAAGTAAGTACAGTGCACTCTTGAGTGAGTCGAGAGGTACTATCGCGGATCTAACATTAGACAAAAACAGAAATAGACCATAATTTGCAAATCGTAGCCGGCAGAAGCGCGAGGGGAAAATGGAAGGAGAGAAACGCTAGCTTTGGAAGCCGGCCAAAATGACGTCGAGAGATGAGAGAGGCGGGGAGAAGGGAGAAAGGGGGGAGAGAGAGAGAGAGAGACGGTTCAGCGACGCACCCACCATACTTCGGCTTTATCATTGGCTACTATTCGAAAACGGCTTTCGGGGAAAGTACAAATTATTCTTGGTGAATCGAAGAAGAGACGCAATTTCGATTCTGATTCATCCTAAAAACTATGAGGTTCTCGTTTCATTATTAATTTTATACGCCTATATAAAGCGATCGTGATAGAAATAATAAAAATACAATTTAAAAATGATACATTATAATATTTTTACATTTGAAGCGAATGAGAAGAAGAGGAAGCATAAAAATTCTCATTTCGATTCAAATCTATGCACGGTACGTATGCACTCTCGCATATTCTATCAATCTCGATAGTACGAGTATACACCGATTCTCTAGGCTCGCATCGAAATACAACTTTTAATTAATCCGCTCGTCAACGAACTATGTATGTATGTATGCATGAATGCATGCATGTATGTTTGCATGTATGTATGTATGTATTTATGATGCAGGAGTATTCATGAGCATATAGTATGCAGAAATCCGAAGTATGCTCGAAGCATATGCATGAAAAAAGAGAGAGAGAGAGAGAGAGAAACGATGAAAACTCAAAATAATTTTCGTTTTCAAGCTTTTGATCTTTTAATATCCTTTATTTATTTCTCTCTTTCTCCTCTCCTCTCTCTCTCTCTCTTTGTATTTCTCTTCCTATATTTGTACGCAAAAACAGAAAATTAGAAAATTCTGCAACGATTACACGACAATGGATTTAACGTCCGGAAGACGAGCCCTTTTGTTGGCATTTTCGTGACAATCCCATCGAGTTCGTTCACTTTATGCACGGTTACCCTGCTTCCAAGCCCTCCCCCAACATTCTTCGCCATCTCCGAGAGGCAAGAGAATGAAATGACGTCGTGCAATTAGTACACAGTAGGTAGTACGGGAATTGTGAAATTCACTGGCCGAACGAGATTCAGACGATTAGTCTGAAAAGCCTGCGACCGCTGCAACACAGATGGTGACGACAGTTCTCTCTCTCTCTCTCTCTCTCTCTTCGCATATGAATGCATACACTTTGCGAGGGAAATCTCTCTAACGTAGAGGAGGGTGGACGATAGGGTAATTATCATCAATTCGTCGATAAAACTCATTACTGTACGCCTCAGTCCGCAAAAGTATAATATAATTGCGCTGGATTCGAAATTGGTGCCATTTGTTTAACGCGAGAACTTGGTAAAATTTATGTGTTTTCTCGTTGACAACATCGTTAAGAGATCATATATCGCATCTAGTCTATCTTTCGACCTAATTTTTGTCAATTTATGTGACGTCATGTTGTCCCTAATTACGGTCCACAATTAGTCTTATAAACAAATAGGTACAGTTCTATATATATATAAGTAATTAATTTTGTCTTACTAATGAAATCTATTGATTACAATATTAAAAAATGCATTGTCATGTATTGCATTTATATTTTATAACATTATAGTATGATAATACTTATCCTATTTTTTCTCTCTTTCTCTTTCTCTCACGAAATCGATTGGAAAAAAAATAAACGTGCACGTAAAATTCGAGAATCGCAATGGAGTGATTCATTACTGACTCTTCTCAAACGTATCTCTTTACATCAATCAGACTAGCACTTTCGGTTCGATCATTGAAACGTTATTGAACACGAGCCGAACGTTAAACGGATGTAGTTCGATTAAAGACACGCACGCACGCATGTACGCACGCACGCACGCAACTTCGTTCGATTCTAATTCGTAAATCGGTAATTTGCGTCTAAATCGCCTCTGCTATGTCCGGAACACCTGATATCCTTGCTGAAATTTATTTCATCGGTGTAACCGAGAAAGAAGAAAATAGGGCTAGAGGAAAACAAATCACTCCCTTTTAAAACGACGCTGCTAGTCCCTTTTTCTCGTCGACAAGAGAAATAAGGGTAGAAATTCCACGATTGAAAGGCGAAAATAAAGTATCCAATTTATTTTGACTCGTCGTCTACTTCTTCTCCGGTTCGTTTTCGATCTATTTAAACGAAAAAGAATAAGAAGGAGGTTCGATCGATCATATCGAAAATATATTTCTCTTTCATTATGAGTTATACGTTCTAAATAAAAATGATTAAAATCTAACGTTGTAATAAAATCGATCGATCACCATTACGAATACAATTAAATTAGACATTAAAATGGAAGTTTTAAAACGAGCCCCTCACTTCTCTAGGGTATAGTCATCTTCTGAAATCACTTTACTTACTCGATAAATTCTTCGCGTCTTGGCCGAAGCGTAGCAACGAGATTTTTTGGTTCGTTAGACCCTTTGGTGCCACGGGTGAAAGTAAATTCGATTTACTTTCGGTGAATTTAATTTCTCGCCTGCTAGTGAAGTTGCTATATATCGAATATATTGAGATACGGTTCTCAAGTTCCCCAGTACTAAAGTAACAGAAAGAGCGAGAAAAATATATATATAAAAGAGAAAAGGAAGGGAATTATTGAAAATCACGTAGATACTTTACGAAGCTGTAACAGGTTTTCCCTTAGTAGAGAAAATTTATTCTATAAACTGGAAGTATTCAAAAAAACAAATATTCAAAAAAATAAGGATAAATTACGTTATCATGTTTTTTTTTCGTTTAATTATCGAGCTCATTGGACGTTAATGATAATAAACCTCGAACCAAGTCACTTTGTGGTTCTCTCGAGAAACAGATGTCTATAGTAAGACGAACATTAGTAGATAAATCGATACAGAACTATACTGAATTTGTCGTTGTCTTTTTTCCACATGTGCATATATATATATTTTTTTTAATTATTTAATTACGATTCTCTATTTTAATTAGAATTGTTTAATTATAAAAGAATCGATTAATTTTCTCTATATATGATATATATTTTCTATACATAAAAAATAGAAATATATATATATATATATATATATATATATATATATATATCTTTTTAGTATATACTAATACGAAGAAAGAAAAGAAAGCTAGTTGTCGGTTTACGTGTGAACGAAGCTTAAAGGGAATAAAGCTCGTTTCCTAGCGGCCAGACCGACGTGCATAATTCAAGGGTGGACCAGTATCGATTGAGTCGCTACACTGAGAGACGAGAGACCGCGTCGTTTTCGACTCGACACCAGTTTCGCAAAACAAAACGAAGGAGAACGAGCTAAAGAGGATGATGTACGTATCTACTCTTTCAATATTTACAACTACTTCTCTGTCCAGAAGAACGAGAACTTAATTAATCATCTGGGAACGAAATTGACGTCTCTGTTCATTTCATTTGACTACGATTGAACAAAGCTTAATGAAAGACGCATTAATATTGCATTATGTTTTGAAATTCATCATTGTAGATATGCACAAAAACAAATTGTTAGTAGAATAAAATTATTATTCATGAAAGCAAAACTTCTTTTTAAAACTTTTTTTTTTTTAAATCGTCACGAAATTATTAATAACAGTTCTAATCGACGAACACATCTATTTATTTTTATAATTAATTAATAGTAAATATTTATCAATGGTAAGTATTTTCAATGATCAATAATATGAATCGATTTAATTAATTATTATATATGAATTCAATTAAATGTCAAGATTGCTTATGTTGCGACTTTTTATTTTAACGACGTTATCCAGTCATTTACGTTATTTAACATTTTTTTATCTTCGACAGTATTCACAACTTATAATATCTAATTAATTTTGAAAAAATTTAGTCGCAAGGTTTCTGATAACAATCGTGGCCCAAAAGAGAGAACAAGAACATTTCCTCGTTATGGAAAACCATTAGCAGCATTCAATGCATTAATTAATGCATGAATAAACGACAATGAAGTATTAATAAAAATCGATAAAACTCTATAGGATAATTTCATGTAATAGAGGAAAAAATAAAAAAATAAAAAAGGGGAAAAAGGGGAAAAAGGGGAAAAAAAGAAAGAAGAAAGAAAAAAACGGACGGCGACGTATAGACCCTTCATTGTTATTATTAATATTATCATTATCTTCCAAGAAAAAAATGCATCGTTTTATAATCGATGCTGCCCGCAAAAAGGGGTGTTGCTGTCCTCCCTCCCAAGTTTCTCCTCTTTCTCCACTACACCTTTTTCTCCTCTTCCTTCTCGTCCTCTTCACAGCATAAGAATCCAAGCGGAATGATAACGCGCGATAACTCATCTTTTACGCTCCGCAATCGCGACCCTTGCCTCGTCCTCATACTTCTACCTTCTCCTTCACGTAAAATACACGTATACGTGTATACATATATACATATATGCATACATACATACATACATACATACATACATACATACATACATACATACATACATACATACATACATACATACATACATACATACATACATACATACATTCCCTTCTCCCTTTTTTTCCGTGCCGTTAAAGGAGAAGAAAGGAACGAAAAAGGCTGGGTACAGCAAGAACAAGACCGAACGAGAATTCCAACGCGGAAATTTTTGCGCATGCGAGCGTTTTATTCCACGCAACGTGTGCGTGTCTCCTCATGCTGTAAAAATCGCCCCGGTACTGTTGGATTCGAGAATCTCCGTTCGAGTAAAACGAGGGAGAGAGACTGCGGGACTAAAAAGAAGGGGGAGAACAATATTACTGGAGTTCCTTGCGTTTTGTAGATAAGGAAGTAGGTCGGTAGAAGGGAGCGGAGGGAAACGAAGAAAAAAAGGAAAGAGGATCGTAGGATTAAGTATCGTCCTCGATGATCATGCCAACAATTCAATAGGGAAAAGAAAAAGCGATTATTGTTTTCCTTTTTTTTTTAAAGCATTGAAACCGAGCTCCGAGAATCAATAAAAACTTATCGTCTTATCGTGAAATTTCTGACTTAAGTCCATTTAGAAATCTTTTTCTACAATAATTACATCTTTCATGATTCATTGGCTATAGTTATTATCTTGCTTTTATAACATCGATAATCATGTTTTTTGCAATATTTAATTTATAACGCTTCTCTCTTTCACAGTAATTCTAAATTATTCGGAGGATACATTGAAAGAGCATTTAATACCTATTTATGGTATAAGAACAAGAAGGAAAGAGAATAAGCATAAAATATTTTATAATAGAAAATGAAAAAAGGAAAAAAAAAGAATGAGATATCTTCACTGATGTCAACAAGCTTTGATCTTTAATAAGATTTTCAATACTCAAAACTCGATGTTACATCGTTTCTCGACGATAGACGAACAATAAACTGGCTGAGTGTGCGCGCGATAAATGCCGCTAAACAAAAGACACGGTAGACGTAAATAGCGCTGATGCAATAGGAAAGTGCAGTAACAGGCAAGAGAGCATAATGGAAGGAACACAATTTTGTCGTGAGAGAAAAGGTGATGTGCGTGTGCGTGTATGCAGTTTTCCAAGCGAGAGAAGACTATATACTAGAAAACGTAGAACCTGATCTATCGAGAAAACAAGAAATAAAGAGAAAGAGAGAGAGAGAGAGAGAGAGAGAGAGAGAGAGAGAGAGAGAGAGAGAGAGAGAGAGATTCGACTAATATCTATTTTACTCGACACCGTAAGAACTCTAGTTGTTGTTAAGTACGTACTCGCCAAGATAAACAAGAGTAGTGTGCTTTTAATCCTGATCCACACATACATACATAATATGTTTATATACGTATAGTTATTTGTAGATAGATATTGGTAATCGTAATCACGCCTTCAACTCGTAAAATTTTCTATTCTTCCTCTATCATCCTCTTACGATTTCTAGAGGAACCATAAGTTCTCTGCCTCTGACAGCTTTTGAAGTCATCCTGTCTTCTGAAAATTTGTCATACAAATTTACTTTTTACTCTGGTTACGTTATCACGAGCTTCCTCACCATCGTAAATAATTATATACTATTGATCATTGATAACTTTAATTATTAAAAGTACACAATAATATCGGATGACTCACCTAAAATTCAATTACTTTTTTGAAATAGAAATAGAAATATATATATAGGAAAAGAAAAAAAAAGAAGTTAGTTTCGAAAGAATTGATACAGCGGGGATTAGTAATTATTAAAATTATATTTGAAAGTCATATTTTCTGAAATATTGATTCCATTGATTTTTTTTTTATCAAACTTGAATTTTTGCCTTTACAAGAATTATAAAGAAGATCAAAACAAATTTAAAAAGCTACGAAATTTCTTCTATTGTAATTATTAAGAAAAAAAATATTATCTTAAAAATTCATAAATATTATGAATCTATTCATCGTATTCCTCGTTAAAGATATTTAATATCGTTAAAATATTTAATTTTTAGCAATTTTATATCCTAATAACAATCTGAATTTATATTTAAAGTGTATCGTAACTTAATCGATAAACTTTGGAAGGCAATATTTTTATGCGCAGTAATTGCAATAAGGAAAAATCAAAACGTTTGGAACTTGCCATAATCTTCTTTTACAATTTTTGTATAGGCAAAAATATCAAGTTCCACTTAATAAAATATCAGCAACTTTATTTTAGAAAATAAGTCTTCCGAATGAGAGTTGTCGTCCACGCTATATCAGCATTTTCAAATCAAATATATTCTTATTGAAAAATTTTTTCTTATTGCATAAAGTAATATATTAAAAAAAAAAAAAAAAAAAAATAAGTATTATATATACGTCTAAGTTTAGTTATATATATATAACAATTGTCTCGACCTGACGTTAAAAGAAAAGAAGAGTTATAGTCCTTCGAGAAACAAGTCGAGAAGGTCTAGAAGGGGCAATAGTAACAAAAAACAAACAAAAAAAAAGAAGTAGAGGGGAGATCATCGTCGGTAGTATTTCGAAATCTATTATCGGCAGAATTAGCGGTGCTTCGGGGCACGTATTTCGGCGACAGACCCTTTGTCTATGGTTAACGATACGGGGTGTCTGGATAAGGGTCTGCGTATCGCGGATTCGTGTACAGTCGCATCCACCCCTCGGCAAACATCAGACTCGTGTTAGTCGTCAGAAATCAGGGGGGATATCCGGTGGCAACAGCGGGCGAAAGCAACCCTTGGGATTCACCATAGCTTCACCCCCCCCCCTCTCTCTCTCTCTTTGCGTGTGTATATATATATATATATATATATATATATATATATATATATAGAGAGAGAGAGAGAGAGAGAGAGAGAGAATTTCCCGATAACTCGATCGTCTTTCCCCTCCCCCTCTCTCTATCTCTTCTATCTCGAGACCTTGTTCGATCTCATTCGATTCCCAGTAGTCTTTCTTCTCCAAAGACCATTTCGTTTTTGAAGAGATCGACAAAATTTCGTGAAAATATCAAAGATCGTAGAAAGAAAAGAAAGGATTCGTGAATGAGATTTGACCGTGATCAAAACGGATTTCGATAAAATTCTTCTAGCTGATCGTCCTACAATATTTGACATCTGTAAAAGTAGATTACATGTCTAGAATAATATAAATGATAATCATAAAAAAGATTTCTTAATTAGGAGAACATAATCGAAATTAATTATATCCGCCGATTAGAGAGAAAGAGGAGATTTTATAACCTCATTACTTTTCTAACCATCATTTTATGGCACATAATCTTGAAACCTGACAAGTATTTTTATTTCATAAAAGTTGTCTACTAACTACTTAAACTTATTTATACAAATCAAGATCACATTTATTATCGTATAATAAATCTGTGTGAAATAGAATGTATAAATAGAAATAATTAGCAATTGCTTGATCGGGGAATATTGTTTGAATTTTATACGACTTTACGAGAAATTCTGCTATAACTTACATTCGAACTTACATTCGTTATCATATTAAGAGATTACATGCATATCTTCTCGGCGCTGAAAAATTGACATATTTTAAGAATTTTTGTTTTAGGAAGAAAGTATAATAAATTGAAGAGATAATAATTTTATGTTGTTTCCTGACGTTTTACTTATATAAAAAAAATTTTTCCAATTTGGTTGTATATAGGATTTATAATTTACTATCGCGTCAACCACTGCACGAAAATCCACTCAACATTCTAACTTTTTATAGAAACACAAAATTATTATGAAAGACTACTATCGACTCATTTTTATCTTTTAGTTTCAATTTTTAATATTTTCCTAAAAAGTTTAAAAATCTAAATTTTTTTTAAACGAAAAATTGACACTTATCAAAATGTTCTAATTTTCTTATTTTTCACAAATTCAAAAATTTTAATTGATTGCCATTAGGTACCGCATTATTTTACGAAACAGTATAGAAATTTTAATAATTATGTGTTTATATGTGTTTCTAGGAAGTTAGGATGTTGCCTACGATGTCTAAATTTTTGTGCGAAAATTGACGCAAAGAATCTATTTTTCAAGAATACACTCAAAGAATATACTCCTTTTTTGACAAAATATTCCCAATATATGTCAATTTTGCGACACCGAAAAGGTATGTAACCCTTTAAGGATCCACTTGAGAGTAAAACTGTTACAAGTTGTTTTCGTGAGTATTTTTTACTAATAGCCAACCACGTTTGAGAGTTAACTATGCATGTATCTGAAAGTATGATTCAACTATCTGAGAGTGATTGCTTTATCGTATGCTCTCGAATGTAAAGAAAGGAATGTTATTATCGAAGAGCTCTCTCGAAAATACAAACCAATTTCGTACCTTGAAAAAAACTATTGTGAAAACAACAGCAAAACAATAACATTAAGAAAATAATGGGAAAAAGAAGAGACGTTTGAATTATGTAACGATTATATACAAAATGAATCTAATAATTGTTACGCCTTCAGAACAGAAATGACTCTTTTTAATTTTGTATTCTTGTTAGTAATTCAATTTGTATTAAAATTGCTAGGCATTTTCAATGTCAAATTCAATGTCAAATCCCTCATAAAATTCGAACATGCACCTAATTTTTATCTACGCTGAATTTCAGCGATCTCTGCGTTACTTTTTATTTTTTTTCTATTTAATTTTATTTTCTTTTTCCTTTTATTTTTTTGTAAATACTATACGCAACAATAAGAGTACAAAATTTTTCCCACGTTCATAGTCATTTTATCTCATTACATACGGACTCATTTCATTGTAGAACAAATGAACATAGGACATTATCTCAATACTTATCCAAAAACAAATAACAGAACGGACGTAAACGAGCATAGACGAATCTCCAATGAACACGATTCTGACAGTTTTATCTGATAATAAATTATCGGCAAGCATGCTAGTGGCTAGACGAGAATAAGATTTCTCGAAGTAGCTCTCAATTGAAATATAAAATTTAAGAGCGTGTACTCTTGAGAGCAACTATCGCTGGAAACTCTCAAGTGGATGGCTGCCTTTACATAGTACTTTATATATGTATTAGATCTATATACATATATAAGTTTTATGCAAGCAGAAAAAATAATTTTTCTTCATGCTATGTCCAAAACTTTTTTTTTACTTGAGCCATGATTCTCTGAATCATGGGTCATCTGACTGAACTAACAATTCTTTTTCTTCTATCCCTTTAAAAATTTATAATTATTTTCTGTTTTCATTTTGATATTACAATTCTTTGAGTATCTATTTTTATAAATATATCTTTCTTTTTTGAATACTGATCAAAAATTATAATATATCGAAGTTTTAAAACAAAAGTGGTTTCTAATTTCCGGAATAAATTATTATTATTTTATATATATATATATATATATACACACACGCTCACAAATATAAATGGACACGTCGCTAAATTAGGATACAACTTTACCCTACTATCATCACAAAGTATAAAAGAACAAAGATTAAAACGCTAAAGAACGAAGAAATCTCTTGCAACGAGGATCGACGATGGTAACTATCGATTACGGAGATCGAACGCGATCGTTATCGTCCATGGAGAAGGGTCGTGAGGAGGAGTGGGGGTGAGAAGAGGGGGCGGGAAAGGAAGAGGGAGTATGCCAGCCGGAGGGTGTCTCCTCGCGCTTCCAATTTATGCTCCGCGTCGATAACGGATGCGTTCGACCGTGGTGGCCGACAGGGATGATTATCTTAATGATTATGTAGACAACTCGTATCCCGGCGCGAAGCGCTAAATTAACGACGAGAGCCAAGGGAATGACGAAGAGTGGTGGAAAGGGGGGAGAAACCGGAGATGAAGAAAAAAAAGAGAAGAGAGAAAAAGACGAAGAAGAAGAAGAAAAAGAAAAGGAAAGGAAAAAAAACGAACCAATATCGAAACGGTAGCGATAAAGTAACGCATGTGATATCGATCCATAATTAACCGTGCAGCATACAACTGATAATTAAGCGTAATCGACGTGTTACATATTTGAATAAACGCTCGTCGTAAGTTCTAATATTAGATTTAATATTTATAATGAGAGTATATCCTTCGTCATTCCCTTTCCATTTCTTTTTTTTTTTAATCTTTCATCTCATTTCTTTTTTCTTTTTCTCCTCAATATCTCATCATTCTCAAATTTATCATTATTTCATCGTTAATTCGATCATATTCGTTTTATAGATCCTTATGAAAGTTCATTGACCGTCAAGTTCTCTCTCGCTTTCGAAATTTCGCAGACATCTTTAATGTGTTTTTCATACGACTGGACGCGATACTTTAGCCAAGCAAGACAACACGAGAAACGAAATCCTCTTCCCCTCCTCTCTCTCTTTTCTCGTCTCGCAAGATTTTGATGCCGGAGAATTTTCCGGTAGACATTATTTTCGCGTTATAACAGACGTTATAGAAACACGTCCGTCATATCAACATTAAGCATATAACTACGTGGATTTTTCAACGTACCGTTGAACGTGAAAGCGATACAAGTGCATACGTTATTAAAAAATGTAATAGCAGTAGTAAAGCGTTAAAAAACGTATAAAATAATATGTTGCGAACGTTTGATTCAAACGTCGCGATTAGAAGGTTTTACTTGCGCCAAGAAAAATGTCTATCAGGGAATGAAAAGTATCGATAACGATCGTGGAAAATAATGATTGGGATAAAAACTATAATATAATGTAAGAATTTAATCAAAATGTATTTACAATATTATACCGCGTCGTTTATTAACATTTCGGGATAGTAAGAGACGATGATGCAGGAGAGAGGATAGAATAAGGTAGTAGTGGAATAAGGAAGGCAAGAAAAAAGAGAGAGAGCGAGAGATAGAAAGGAGTCGAGAGGAACGAAAAGAATGGCGATATTTCAGGAAGGCGAACTTTTTAGTGAGATTACTGGCCGATAATAATTCAACCACAGGCATTGCGGCCTGGGGACGGAATTTCATTTCAATTCTGAACTCTCTCTCTCCCTCTCTCTCTCTTACTCTTTCACACGCTAGCGAACATTCGCTTTCTCTCCCCCGCAGCAGAAAAGCATCGTGTTAGGGTGCTGAAAGTGACAGTGGCGTGGAACCAGAGAGAAAATCTGCTAGCGACGCAACCCCAGACACTTTTCAGTTCAGTAGAAAGTCCCGGTAACGAGCTAAAAAGAACGCCCAAACGTCCAAATATTCTTTTGTAATGTATACGCAGAAAATTCGAGAAATCGTCGTCCTCTCATATCTTTAGATGACTCTCCTTCGAACAATCTCAGGTAATAATTAATACGAGCAATCGTTGAAAAATATTAAAAACCATAATGATACATTAACAATTGTTGCTTCGTTCGGGAAAAACGTAGTACGGGAAAAATGCGACGCGATCGATTTTCACGTCCCTCGTTTATCACGAAGGAAATAGAGAGAGAGAGAGAGAGGGAGGGAGAGAGAGAAGAGAACGAGCTCGATACCAGACGCACTATACATCGCGCGTTGTCAGCGTCGCGAATGAAATTTTCTGTTTTTTCATCCACTCGACGTGGATATCAAGCTAGGCAACGATTTTCATCCCCCCCCCCGCCCTCTTTCTCTCGTTCTCCGGAAATATCGAACATCCCTTCCCCCTTCACTTTTTCCTATACTCTTTCACGAATGTTTTAGATTATGAAATTTACGATTAACGTCGTTCCTTGATCGTAATCTTTTCCCGAAAGAAAAAGAAAAAAAGAAAAGAACGAGGAAGGACTAACATTTATCCTGTTTCCTTCTTTCCCTTATGATGTTTCCTTATAAAAAAAATGATCATGTTGTTTCCCACTTTCATATGTAAACTTTCAAGACTCGTGTTAATTTATTGGCCAGATAGATATTGAAAATATAAAAATGTGAGATTTTGATAACGTAGATAATAGAAAAATCGACGAGATACTTTATCCTCCAAATAACTTCTCCTTTTTCTTTCCTTTCCATCTATTTTAAGGAAAAACATTTTTTTTAAGAAACAAAAAAGAACGAGGAAGAGATGAATTTATCGCGCGACTCTTACGATTCAGAAAAGTTGTCAAAGTTTTCCATTGGGCGAGCACAGGAGCAAAGTGGTAACAGACAGATGCTCCTTTTGATGGATTATAAAAGTTAGCGACTAGGCGGAAATCGAAATTGCAAAATGAACCAACGAGTGTCAAGTTTTTAATTAAATTTTACATTTTCCAAACAAATCATCGTTCACAGAAGCGTATTTTCTCTATCCCGACAATATCTCTTAATAATACCCGATTGTTGACTAATTATCGAGATTAATTTTAACACAGTATAATTACATCGTGAGTAAATTTGGAATAACACGAAATTTCAAAGGTTCTATCGCATAATTAATTTAATGAAACACCGGAATGTATATTCTATTTCCAACGTAGAAAATATTGGTTATAATCATGCAAATTATTCGACATTATCATCCCCATTATACACTTTATTAATTACTTACAATAATATAGTTAGTAGAATTTCTTTCCTTTAAATTAATTTTGCATTTTTTATTAAACCTTTTATTTTAGTTTACTATGTTTTTAATGTCCTTTTCCAAAGTCGTCGTATGCACTCAATTTCATTATTCTTTTCAATTCTATGATGTCACATGTTTAGATTCCTTAGCTTTTATCATTAAAAAATTGTCATCTAAGAGTCAAATATTAAGTTAGCCTATAAGAAAAGATTTTTTTCGTATTTTATATCTAAACGAACAACGATAGTATCGTTTTACTGTACGAGTTTATTCTATGCTGACACGTTTTACTTCCAAAAATCTATCTTAGATTTATTTTTTTTGTTTGAAATTATTAAATAAAATATTGACTTTTATTCATATTTAATTTACAATTGATTTATGAACATTATTGATAAAGAAGACTGATTAAAAGAAAGAACAACAAACACAATTACTACATCGTTTCCCAATAATTTGACGCTATCCAAAGAATTTGTGAGGAAAATAAACGTCGTTTACGAAACATGACGATCCTTCTCGTCTTTTCTCCATCGTCATATTTAATCGTTCGGGACTCGGCTTAGAGAAAACGTTCGTACCGTTTTATAATGGTGGAATGGGGTGAAGTGGAGAAGGGTGGGAGGTAGGAGGAGTAAAACACGGAGAATGAAAAGGGCCGAGATCGTTCGTCTTACGAACTTCCCGTCGTTCATCATCGCGACGCGAAACAACGATCTCGTCCATCCTCCTAGAGAGATCTTACTCGATTTCGAGTTAGAAGAGAGAGAGATGGAGATAGATAGATACATAGATAGATAAAGAGAAAGAGAGAGAGGAACAAAGGACGAAGAGGAAACCGAAAGACGAAGCGAAACAAACGAATCCGGTACGACGACAATATCCTTCGAAATAACGATAAGTACGTGCTAAACTAATGTTCCTAGGGATGAAAGGACCAAATCATCTTTCAGCAAGTGCCTCGAATCGAGCTCGTAATATTATGCATAATCGCACAGGCTCGAACAGCTGTCGGTCGTTTCTGGATTCATTTAAACAGAAATACAGGACCCATCCGTCCCTTTGTGGAAAAAAACGAGATGCTTCATTAAAATTTTTCGCATCTAAATTACCCGCATAAACGAGTTTTCCTTTTATAAAGCTAAAGAATATGTTAATGTAATATCCTTCCGTGAATTGCGATACGCAATACGATCATAATTAATACGTTTTATTATACGATCAGGTAAAATACAGTTAAAGATAAAAATCTTAAAATTCTCGACTTTTCTTTCGACGACGAATACGTTTTGTTTGTGTTCTAAATTTTCTCGAACCCATCACTATCATCTGCGATTCTATAAGTCTAAACCAGCTTCGATTCTCCATTGAAATTCTACAGGAATTACAGGAAGACGTCGTCAATCTTCTCAGGGTGAATGCAACACGCCCAGGATGTTAAATCTTAAGGTATAACCCCTACCCCCATAGTGCTCGCTTCTCGGCGTGTTTGTGTCAGCCTATATAATATATGTAACACGCGCATATAACGAGAGGGTAAATGAGATCCTTCGTCGTATGACCTCTGCAACGGGTGAAGTCTTTTAAAATTGTTTCGAAATGGGTACTGTTTAAAGGACTTTAAATAACCGAAAAACAAAAGCAATTTTCTTCTATTTAGAAAATCGGTAAGGAAACGGACTATACGTGAAATTAAAACGTGAAAAACAAAGAAAAAGTTTCGCATAAAAGGAGCTCGTTAAAGTCGCCTAAAAAGGGATAAGAAAGTTATTACGACTAATCGACATTAGCTCCCATCGTAAAATATTTCTTATCGAAGACGAAGCAATGCTTTGAGAAAAGATCTCCATAAAGAGGACACCCGTTATATAATGCAACCCATCATATAGCACAACGAATATCCTAGGTAAAGTCCGCCATAGATCATCGGCGGAAGCCATGCCTAGTCTTCCTTGCGGCATAGAAATTATTCCAGCTTCACGAACGAACGCTTATGGAGTAAAAGAAGACGGTAAGATTTTCGTCATAAATAAAACGAAAATTAACGATGTAACCTTGATCTTACAAAACAGAGGATAAACCGTCGAGAATAAATTTTTCTAAGCAATAATTTTCTTATCTCATAAGAAGAAATAGATCTGGTTATGCAATCGAATAAAATGATCGCGTTGAGATCAAAGCTTCGATTTAAATTCAAATCAATTTACAATCAATTTGAATATCTCTTAATAATTATATGATATCGTAAAGCGTTAAAACATTGTTGTTAACGGAATTATATATAAGAGGATAAATACTTTGTATTGAGATAAAATACGTTTATTATCGTAATTAATTTATTAGAAGAAGTATTTAGTGTACGTTAGAAATTAATGGACCTAATTGGACGGTTCATTGTAAGGTGTCACGTAGGTAGATCAGGTTTGGATCGATCTATATAAAGTAAAGCGGTCAGCACGTTGCTGACCAGCGACGTAGCTGGTAAACAAAACTAGTGAACTGGTGAGGGAGCTGACGAGGAGTGTAAACGACGAGGACGTACATGTGTCGAACGTGTCGAATGGTACGAGACGATGCATCTCGATAGTAAACGTCCATCTATGCTCGTAAGTACGAAAGAAAAGTGACAGACTAGGAAGCCTCTCGAGCGTTGACCTACATCAGTTCTTATCTTCTTAATTCAACTTTGTTAAGGCTGATACTCGTTAAAACGTTTCGGTGATCGAGATCGATTTTTGCATCGTCATAGAAAAAGTATATCTGTTCCAAGTAAATATATATATATATATATATACACACACATATGTATGTATGTATGTGTGTATTTTTGTAAATATATATATGTGCGCGCATGTGTATGTATTTCTGTATACGCGCACACACACGCACAGAAGTACAAAGAAATTAACTCGTTAATATCAACTCGATGAAGAATATTCGTTAAAGGCTAGACTAATAACAAGTAAATACAAAATTTCCACTAATTTCTGGTACTCTTAAGTACGTTATTAGCATAATGAAAAAGTTAATAATAAGTTTAAGCTTGCTGTCCTGCGTCTTGTTCGCATAGAAACACGACGGTAAAGCTAGGTAAGTGAGTATAAGTATAAAATTATTAAGAATAATTACGATGGCAAAATGTGACCGGCAGACCGTATCGTCCGAGATATAATTAATGAGTATATCTCGGCGATATTGCGTGTAAATTCTCTCGACGTTCTTCTCTAGAATTTAATGACTTCGTATTCCCTTTATATAAAGCTTTGCAAATGTCGCGAGATCTTCCTGAATTATTATCTCGAATATGCTTCACCGTTTCCCGTGCAAAGGTAATTAAGCTAAAGTAATTTGTTCGCGATACGTTCTCTTAGCACTAATTACCGACAGAATTCGACGACGAAAATGTACCGGTTCGCTAACAATTGAAGTGATACATCTTCCTGCTCTCGTTTCCGTGTATACTTTCTCCTCCTACGATGCTATAACGTTCCATAGAATGATGATAATTTTCGAAGATGTTATCGAATAGTCGAACGTAAGACGTATGGGAAATAAACTGAAAATGTATAAACGAGGATCTTAAGTAAATTTCAAGTTATATATAATTACAAGTTTCAAACTGTTTATATACATACGTATAGTAAATAATAATTAATGAGTTAATTACGAAACGAGGAGAGTAACACGTTTCGAAGAAATCGATTGACAACTATATACATATATGCATCTTCTCTGTCATAACTTCATAAGAGACTCATACGTACATATGTATCTACATGATACACCGACTTATAGATATCTGTGTTCTATATCGCCACGTCGATCAACGATATCGCCATCGTAAAACACATTTGCGTCGATCTTAGAGAAACGTGTAACACGACCGATCAATGGGTGTGTACATGTAATCAATAAATTGGTCGATGAATGCCCGTTTGGTCGATTGCTGCCTCGTAAAATTCTTTTGGATATCATTCAATAGAATGTGCGTGTTCGTAATAAACGTAAGATGGGTTTCAATCGGCTGTTAATGAAGGACGATATCGTACGAAAAGATTAAATTATGACCTTTAGATTTCTTACCTCGAAATACGAGATATAGAGAATAGACTCGAAGTCCTGTCGATCTATTCTTTCGAATTCTCGTCTCGCGATTGACCTCGAGAAGAAGCATCAGAAAAAGAAGAGACACTCACCGTTCGTAGGAATCCGGGGTCGTGCAGAGCTCGCTCAGCATGCAGTCCAAATCGGTCGCCAGGGAATTAAGTAGCTGAAAAAGAAATAAAAGGGGTTAGGGTCAATCGTGAACTTGCTTATCTACTCTAACTCTTGTTTTATCTATTCGAGTGCCAAGAGGTCGAATCAAAAAGATACACCTGCTGTCTCTTTAATATTTTCTTAAGCAAGCAAACGTTCAAACGTTCGATATTTAAAACGCCAAGTTATCAAAGTATCTAATTGATACGAACGATAATAAAATGTCTAAATTATGTTTATGTCACTTATTAGAGATACGTAAATGGAATGTCTTGAAATGCGAACATATTCGTCATAAGCTATCATGAGCAATGTCCGCTCGATCATTTGAAATGAGCAACTTCCAGCGGAAAGTTGCAACTCAATTGCGTAATAATTAATATTTGCGCTCGTTACTGCGAACAAGAGCGTAGTTATGTATAGATATGCGTACGTATTATATATATAACTCGTACTATATATATAGGAGCATATGTACGATCGTTTTCTGTATTTGCACTGCATCATGAAAGCGGTGCTCGGAAAATTAGAAGGTTTCCATCCGCAGGCACTTTCGTAGAGTCAATATTGAACGTGGAGAAGACATTCGATAAAGTTTCGCTACGCGTTCGCTGTCGTCGATGATACGCGTGATTTCGTCTCTGTATGCTTT